>NC_056731.1:386007475-386069975 GCF_019279795.1 Protopterus annectens
GTAGACTTGTAGGTGACAGTCTAATTAATCCTTCCACACCTAGTACACTCCCCATTGCCATACCTCACAAGGGCACATGAAGTTATTCACTTTAAAGGTACCTTGGAACAGTCATTACACTATTAGTTCCGTGCCACCTGCGATAACCATATAACACTGCAGTACCACTAACTAGATGGGTAGGGGTTCCATACCCAACACTGGCAAGTGTGATCTCATGTGTGTGTGTGTGTGTGTGTGTGTGTGTGTGTGTGTGTGTGTGTGTGTGTGTGTGTGTGTGTGTGAACAGTATTCTCTGTGTGTATGGTCAACACAATATCCTTTGGGAGTGTGGGTTTTACCAATCTGAGGTGTGTTCCACCCACTACACTTACCATCATCCGCTTTACAAGGGCTGCTGACGTCAACCACCATAGACTTACCTGTATACACTCCTCAGCCCTATAAGCTCTGTGGCACATGCATTATCTGTTACACAGACCTGGTAAATGTGTACATATACAGCTGTACCTCGGCTCTGACATGAAGAATGTGTTTCCACTCTGCCATACCTCTCACTGGCAATGCCTGCAGGGTCACATCCTGCTGACACAGAAACACCTAGAACACAAACAGAATACATCATGTGATACTACATTCAGTCAGCAGTAAAACACCAATAATGCATCATAGTTAAAAAGGTACACACACTCTGAAGTGTACCCATTATAAATACTAGCTGACAGCACCTTACACAGCACTACATAGCTAAACTGTACTTATTTCACCCTGTGCATCAGAACCATATCAGCATGTCTCTGCATTGGTGGTATGGATGATAGGGATGTGGCACAGGTATCATCATATGTACAGAGTGTTGTGTGGGCTTGCCAGAGGCCTAGGCTGGGCCATATAGTTGATATCATGTGTGTGTGTGAGTGTGTGTGTGTGTGTGTATGGTTGAAGGGGTGTTCTATTAATGGGCCTTGCAGAGGTGGTGTGTGTTTGTCTGGAGGTAACCTGGCAGTGATGGTGATGTGCATGTGTTTGTATGCACACAGTCACACCATGTGGCTGCCCTACACAGGGGTATGTGGACAGCTGTGGACCATACATGGCAGGGTGTACAGGTCACCATCTCTGGCCATGGACACGTGAACTGGTCCTGCCAGAGGTCTCACTGGCACCACCAGGCCTAAGGCCAGATGCAGTACTACTCCCCAATGGTGACTGCTGTCTGCTGGATCCGCATCCTTGATGGGACTGGCCAGGACCATGTGCCCATGGCCTGCTCCATTGTGGTGTGGACAGCATCTGCCCTTTGGTACCGCTGGTGGGACTGCCACTATGGGAGTGTGAAGGTGCATCTCCATGTAGACTCTCAGCTGATGTTGGCATTGACCTACATCCACGTGGCTGATTCCCATCACCCACCATACACTGCAGCAGAGACATTCCATGGCTGAGGGTTGCCAAGGTCTGACCCCACCATCTATTCATGACCTCAGTATTTTGACATATGGCTTCAACAAGGTCACGTATGTCATCACATAAGCCAGGAAGAGTTGCATCCAAGACCCCGAGTATTTGTCAGGTGTGGCGTTCACTACATACCTGTGCATCCATGACAGCGCAAAACATGCATCTGGTAACACCTGCTGTGGCACTTGAAACAGCGGCTCGATGGGCAACAGTCCTCCTTCAAACACACCTGTCCACCTGCCTGTGTGGGACCTCACCTGCACTTTGGCTATGACTAGTGTGTACACTCACACTTGCCATAGTCACCACACTAGCTTGTTCCCTGCCACCACCCACCAACTTCCATTATCTGTGACTGCTGGAGACAGGCTATGTGTGGGCATTGTGACTGTGTGCAGTGACATTGTGGATGACTGTGGGATGCCAACTGTCAACCCCACCTGTGCCTCACTAGGACCACCATCATGGTCAGAGTTTGCAGAGACACTGACATCAGATTCTGAATGGGAGTGACCACAGCCACCATGCTCATCTGTGAGGGGAAGACAACATATGTAAATCAATACCTGTACTATAAGGTTTGCTGGTATAAACACACACACACACACACACACACACACACACACACACACACACACACACACACACGCACACGTGCACATGCATGCACACAGTGACAAACACACACAGCCACATACAGATGAGGTGGCACAAAGGCATTACACTGACCTCACAATAACTAACTGGTGGCATTCACGACACACAGTCAGACCACAATATACACACTCTGGACAGGCCTTTAACATCATGCAGTGCAGCCCTTTCCACTTAATGTTACTACTAATATACACCGCTGGGATGCATGAATGGTGTTAGTAGGTGATGGCCTTCACCTAGCACACACTGCACCCATGTACACATTATTGCTGTTCACCTGTACATCACCGTGACAATTCCTACAGAACATACCTCTCAACTGTACAGAGTTTCACTGAATGTCTAGATGTGTGGCTCATATTTTTGGTCTGTTCCTCATAAATCCTGTGTTTGTCTGATACATTACTGTGATGATCTGTGGATTGGCTCTACTAATTAATGACATAATTTGAGTTGCAGACTTCATAACCTGCAGTAAATGTATGTTAAAACAAAGTTGGTTACTCTAACAACTTTCTAAGCTTACAGTGGATATAATAAGTGTACACATCCCTGTTAACATGCCAGTTTTTTGTGATATACAACATGAGACCACAAAAATCATGTCATAACATTTCCCACCTTTAATGCCATCTATAACCTGTGCAATCCAATTGAAGAACATACTAGGGGTAACATATAGCAAATTAAATATGTACAATCGACTAGTTGCATGAGTGTGCACACCCTTAAACTGATACTTTGTTAAAACACCTTTTGATTTAATTAAAGCATTCAGTCCTCTTGGAAAGGTGTCTATCATATGGCACTTTCTGACTTGGCAATATTTGCACAGTCTCCTTTGCAAAAGCCCTCCAACTCTATCAGATTGCGAGGGCATCTCTCGTGGACAGCCCTCTTCAGGTCACCCCACAGATTTTCTATTGGATGTAGGTGTGGAGTCTGGCTGGGTCAGACCAGAATGTTGAATGTCTTCTGGTGAAGCCATTCCTTTGTTGATTTGGACGTATGGTTTGGGTCACTGTCATGTGGAAAGGTGGAATTCCTCTCCGTCTATAGGTATGTAGCAGACACCTGATGAATCTGGGCCAAAAGGGACTGGTATTTGGAACTGTTCATAATCCCTTCAACTTGGCTAAAGCCCCAGTTTCAGCTTATGAACAGCAACCCCAAAGCAGGACACTGCCATCACCATGCTTCACCATGGGGATGGTGTTCTTTTGGTGATGCACAGTATTGTTATTGCACCAAACAAACCTTTCAGAATTGTGGACAAAAAGTTCAACCATGGTCTCATTAGACCATAACACATTTACCCACATGCCTTTGAGAGACTTGATGTATTTTTTTTTTAAGAATTTAGCCAGTCCTGGCTGTTGTTCAGTGTGAGTAAATGCTTCCAACTTCCAACCCTACCGCATAGGGAAGACATATGGAGAATACAGGAGATTGTTGTCACATGTAGTGCACAACCAGTACTTGCCAGAGATTCCTGCAACTCCTTTAGTGTTGCTGTAGGTCGCCTAGCAGCTTCCCTGACCAGTTTTGGTCTTGTCTTCTCATCAAATTTTTAGGGATGTCCATGTCTTCTCAATGTCACTGTTGTCCCATCTTTTCTCCACCTTTTGATGGCTGTCTTCACCATGTTCCATGGTATATGCAATGCTGTGGAATTGTTTTCGTACCCTTCTGTGGGCTGATACCTTTCCACAATGAGAACCTTTTGAGGCTTTGTAACCTCTCTACAAATTATGGCTCTTGCTGTAGCAGGCAACTGAGTAAATGTCTGGAAAAGCCTAGTAGGACAGCTGACCATTATCCATTGTTAATCAAAGAGTCTCTGTAATCAATGGTGTGTACCCAAGAAGATGTAATGCTGTAATTACATCAAAAACTACTTCAACAAAGTATTAGCTTCAGGCTGTGCACACGTATGCATCTAGCTTATTGTACATGTTATATTTGTTATACTTGTTCCCCTAACATGTTTATTTCTTTACCAACTGAATTATACAGGTTATAGGTCACATTAAAGGGTAAGAGTTGCGAAATTTTTTAGTGTGGTCTCATTTTTGTATGTCACAAATACCTGGTATTTTAACAGGTGTGTGTACACTTTTTATATGCATTGTATAAGATAACTTTTCAAATATGTCCCTAGTTTTGTCCCTTTGTTCCCCCATTGTGTCAGTCTTTGTCCAGATGACTTACACTGACAGGTTATGAGGTATGCTATGGACATGTTACACCTCCTGCAAATAGGCCCCTGTGATGACCACTCTGGTGCAATGCAGTTAATCCCATCAAAAGTGAACATGCACATTTTAAACAATATGGCTAAGAGTAACAGTTGTGTGCATGATAAAATGCATGATCTTAACATGCCTGAGGTATTGGTGAGTAACAACAGGACAATACCATACTCATGGGTTTCAGGCTGCTGTCCTACATCCAGACCAGAGGTACCTATGTAGTTGTCGGAGAGAGGTACTGTCAGCAGGCTCACATGTGGCATTGGTACAAGATGAATGCTACTTTTCTGCACATGTACAGTGCAAGCTCTGATACTATACTATTTGCTGTCCTTCACCATAGATCTTGTGTGCATTACAAAACCCCACTCACAATTGCAGTTTGACCTGACATATACATCTATATACTCTACAGAAGTCAATATGACTGCTACATTATTAAATTGATGTGCACTGGGGCCTTACCTGGACAATCCTCACCTGTTGTCTGGGTGCCACCCAGCTCCATGACTTGTGTGTGTTGGCTTTGCTGGCATGTGGTGGCTGCCTCAAGGTTGTTGACAAGGAGTTCCTCCATTGCTGTAACTGGGACCTGTGTAGCAGGACCCCCACCTGTGGTGGAATGGTCCCTGACCATGGCAGCAGCCCTTTGCTGGGCATGGTATATCAGGTCAGTCACCCGATGCCTGACCTGATCGTATGTGCATCCATAGTTGCCTAAGTTGTTTACTCTGTGGAAAAGCTCATCCCACAAGGTGGTCCACTCACACAGATTCTGTTGGCCACGGCCAAACATCACCCCATGGTGGTTGATTATCATCTTGATGATGGCTGCAGTTACAGCTGCAGAGTACGCTGGCTGCCTTGCATGCTGCATGTCACCTGGAAGACATAAATAGGGAAACACATCACAGGACCTCATACATTGGTCAATGTTATATGTATAACCTGCACATCACCACTGACAAGCATTAGCCACCCACTTACGGCCACATCATACCCCTGTCATCTATCAGCACAGAATGACCTTGCATTGCACTCCTGGTCCTGATGTTTCATATTCGCCTGAATGAGGGCCAGAAAATTGCACAATCAACCATTCATCATTCACCTTTTTGTAGAGGGATGACAGTGGCTGTCTTCCTTGCAGATGAGATGTCAATGGTGGTCAGGCTTTGCTTGTGTACAGTGTGTAATGGAGCTGGGTGCATATGCCTGTGTTAATCTAGGATGCAGACAGAGATGTTATCAGCTCCCATGTAGACTTACATTTGTTGTCTTTGATTAGGCATTATGGACCTGCTCCCTGATGATGAGGGGAGGGGTGCTGGTACTATGCAAATCCACCTATACTGATGGTGGGATGGGAGGGTGATGTTTTCCCTTAACCTGTCTGCAGTGGGTTGGCTATAGCTATGCTGTGTATGTATGTGGTGAGATTGACCACCAGTACAGGGTGTTTTTGTGTTGTTGCCTCCGAGATTGAAGACGTGTGAAGATGCCCTTCTGATTAGAATTGGTGGATGTGTCCAATATGTACTCATAGTTAACCTTACAGTAATTCACCTGTGACCTCATAGGCTTGTTCAGACACTGGTTGACTTGCTTCCAATTTGGTGCCTGCTCCTACTTGGCCCTGTACAGTCAATATAGCAACCAATTATGTGGTTTGTGCATTTCTGCTGTCCAGCAAAGGGGATTACTTTACCTTGGTGGAGGCAGATTTTATGAGTCAGGTATTGCTGAGTCCATACAACTATGCAGGTGCTCATATAGCTGTTTGTAGTGGGCATGGACACAAGGTCATAACACAGTTGGACAACTCTCCCTTTCCAACCTGATAATCATGCTTATTCTAGTTCCCATGTCTGTGTCAGGGCAATGCAACAACCAGTAGCTGTAGAAATTTATGTCTGTTGGATGCACAGAAACTAAGATTACACACGTGTACAACATGTACAGCTTATTTACCTGAAGTTTTGCATCTCATGTCTGTTGTTGTGAGGCTTCCAGCTACACCTACTTATAATACATGTGCACAGGTAATACATGATATACATTTCTGTTCTATGTCAGTATGACACCCTGTATTTGCACCCTTGCTGCTCAGTCATACCTCTCAACCTGTTAGAGCAGGACATCAGAAGGACAACACACATAAATGGGGTCCAATGGCCCAAAATTAGTGACACTTTATTAATATTGCTGTAACACACTTAAGTCAGTTGATAGCACAGTAGGCTTTGCATTCACAGAGATACCATGGAGGATGTCTGACATTCATATGTATGCTATCATGTTCTAATGTCAGTCTTCACAGATTTGCCAATGATTTTCCAGACATAACACAACTGTATGAGTAAATGACTACAAATAAGAGGCACGCATAAGGTCAGTGTGCATAATACTGTACAGTTGAATGCTATGAGCTCAGTATATCACATGCCATTCAACACACATCTGCGACAGTAGTGTACTATGCACATACCCTGAATAGGTCTCTTAGATTTGTGAGACAAACATGTGTATCATAGTTGTATTCACAAGTAACATGTGGATATTTATGCCATCCCACTAACTGGCCTAGCAGTGTCACAGTCAGTATTGTTCGACAGACACTCCAGTAGTAGTCATATGTGAGCCATCCTTTCCTGGGGTGACTCAGGGGCCTGAGCTGTGATCTATATCACTGCAGACAGACCCAGGTTATATGGCCATAGGTGCTGATCAGCAAGTCTTGTTTAGACATATTTGTTACACTTCCTAGTTCCAATTATTACATACCCCCACTGCATTCCACCACATGCTTACTTGATTGACATACCTTTTTTTCCAAATATAGTTGGTTTGCTTCTGATTTCTGTTTGTTTGTTTTTGTTTGTTTGTCTGTCTGTCTGTCCATTTCTATCTCTCTCTATCTTAGAGATGTCAGGTATACATCTGTTTTGCATAGGCAGCAGCTTGCCTTTTGTAGGTAATGTTCATGAGAAGCTGATGTCCAGTGTACCAATTGGTGTCCCACTTGCTAATTGCATGTAGAACAGCTGTGTTGTTATTCCTGTAGTCAATGGCATGGCAACACACTCCTATAATTGAGTACTTCATGTGGGTGTTGGCCCTTTTCCTTGCCTGTGAGGAGGACATCATGGAGGTGTGTGAACAACAGCAACACAGCGGGTAGTTGGAAATACCTCTTACAATAAAACAAATGTGGAGACAGGCCAACAAAATGGGGGAGAAGGTTCCAGACATAGGGACAGAATGTAAGTATTGCTGTTATACAGTTGGATTAATGCTAGTTTAACAGGGTTTGTGTGGACATGCATTTTTCTGCATGATATTAAGTCTGACAGTGTTATGTGGTTGACATAACTCTCAACTGTAAGGCCTTCTGCAGAATGGCCAGAGGTTTGACTCCTGTGTTTGGTCTATTACTCAGACAGTTTTTGTCCTTGGCAAATTAGTAGCGTACTCTGGGGATTGAAGTCAGTAAATACTAACATCCATTTGTTTTTCTGACTCATATCCCTCAGAAAAGATATGTTACAACAAACCCTGTCACACCAGCAACTTTCTCAGTTTCTAACAGCAATAATGCAAATATGCCCCTGTTTTTGGGACTCTGTCCCACAATTATGGCAGGCTTTGTCCAGATGTCATGCAGTAAGAGGTTGATAGGTATGGTATATCATTATTTAGTGCCTTCATTCCTGATATCATCCCAGTGGTGTAGCAGAATGCCAGACATATTATGAGGTAGAGGCCATATATATGAAGGCAAACGCTGGACATTCTGTGGAAATCTGTACAGTTGAGAGGTCTTTGCATGTCTGGTGATTGTTAGACTGTCAGGATTGTGTAGCAGTGTAGTGTGTGGATGTTAGTTGGGCTGTGGGGGTAGATGTAAGTGTCATGGTTCCTTTTCTATCTGACTGTGCATGCTGCTCCAGTTTCTAGTGGTCTATCGGCTGAATATGTTTGTAGGGGCAGACTGAGACATGTCCCATACCACCTCAGGATTTTTACTACACTGTGAATTGAGCCAGTATATGTAGGGGTAGTGTGTGAGAGGCAAACATGATATTTTTGTTCACACAGCTGTTATACTATAGTGTTCATTTGCCTTCTGGTATGTCACTCTGACAGTAGTGAAACTGGTTGTGGGTATGCACTTTCACACTAGTGTCTGTTTTGCACTACTATTACATCCCTGTAGTGCCAGATATATTTGCAAATGCTTGTGCAATTCCCCATAGCTGATTTGGAGTAGTGTTGTGTCAATCTAAATATAGTTTGGATGGTGCTTGGTGACATGCTTAGCAGCTCAGTGTGGTTTCCCTAATGTCATGTTATGTCTAGATATTCATAGGATGCCCAGTTGTCTGGCTCATATCTTTGTTCTGGTCCCCATAACTGTTGTGTATTTTTGAAAAATCATTGGGATGATGTGAGGATTTAAGTCACTAACTAATGAGAAGCAATTGAGTCTTGTTACTGCAGCAACTGTCTCAGTTTATCTACTCAAGTATTTCAGATATGTTCCTATGTTCATGGCTTCCTGCCCCCACCTTGTCAGGCATGGTCGAAATTCATAAGATCATAAGATCATAGGATCATAGGATCATAGGAAGTTAATATGCTATTGGCCCTGAGGCCCTTATAAGCCTAGCCAAGTGTTTAGCCCATGCATAGACAAATCAGCACCTGATGCCCTTGTACAGCAGGGACACAGGTGAAACCCCTTACTGTACTAAGGGGTTTTGAGCATACCTGTCAACTGGCTGGATTGTTTCAGAATGTCCAGGTTTACTGCTCATATTTTTGGTCTGTTCCACAATTTAATCATATTTCTCTGGTAAATCACTGTGATGATCTGAGGATTTTTGTCAGTAAATGATGACATACATTTCAGTTTCAGACCTCATATCCTTCTGGAAATGTATGCTGTAACAATTCCTGTTACTCTTGCAACTATCTATGTTTCTAATGGCAATATTTAAAGTATGTCCCTATGTTTGGCCCATTGTCCCCCCATTTTGACAGCCTTTGCCCAGATGTCTTGCACGGAGAGGTTGAAAGGTATGGTTCTGAGGTATGACTGCACTACATGTTATGTGTATGTATATATATATATATATATATATATATATATATATATATATTTAATATATTTTCATATATATGTATCTCTCTCTCTCTCTATATATATATATATATATATATATATATATATATATATATCTGTATATGTATATATACAAAACCTGAGTGATTCCCAGAGCATTTTCCCTACTGTTAAATGACTCTACTGAATGATATACTTGAAAAAGCATCAGAAATTGCTAGGCAGAACAGTGGCTGATGGAGACAGAGTGATTAAAGCAGTTTTAAGCAGCTTTAAATGGGTTTGTGTGGGTTAGCACAACGCAAAGCGATGCCAACATACAGTTAACCGTATTGATGCTTAATACATTCTGGCTTCACTTAGCATCACACAAACTCACTTACTCCCACTTACACCCCCATTAATTCCTTTAAAAGAAAAAAAAGGGGTTATAGGAAAAGTGGTGAGAAAGGGGCATGCAGAGGAAAAAACAATATGAAAGGTAGCTAGGGATGTGCCGGACGGGTGTAGCGAATGGCCATAGCTGTCCATTTGTAATTCAGCATCAGCTGTGCATTTGTACAGAATTTGGAGGTGAATTTGGACACTCAAACCCCAGAGAGAGGGGTGAGGACAACAGCAATGTGTTGTCAAGCCAATTGGATTGGATTACATGTGTCCGGTAGACACCTGTGGGAAATGGACAGCTATGTATGGGGTGATAATTTTGGGAGGAACAGATGCCCTTTTTTTTGTTAAGGTGAGAGTTTAGTGTTGGAGAAGGATTGTAGTTATGTCTGGGGAGGTAGGTTGGATAGGGAGACAGACAATACAGACAAGAGAGCAGACAGGGCCGGTGTATGACACATGTGGGGGTAAACACTTTGGATGGGTAGGGTGTTTGGGAATCAGGGGGCCCATGAGCCCCCATATGCATACGGTAGGACTGACATCCCCACCTGCAGGCAGTCATGACTGCACCTTCACAGCCCTGACAGTGGCTGTGCTGGGGGCTGGACCGGAAGGGCAGCCTGCTTCTCAAGGTGCACCAGGCAGTCCTCCATCTGGTGCTGCTGGCCACCCAACTCAGAGGAGATGACACTGCACACCATACCCCAGAACTGATGGCAGATGATGGGCTCATCTCTGCTCCTGCACCCAGGTGGTGCAGGGCATGCAGAAGATGAAGCTCCAGGGTGGGTCCCAGATGTGCTGGGGCCCAATGCAATGGCCAGATGGGGTGATACAGGTGGCTCTGCTGGTATCAGCCTTCCCAAACATGCTATGGTGTTGAGGTTTTCCAAGATATATTGCTTATTCATGAACAAAACATTTCAAGATTAGTTTTAAAGGCATGCATGTGTGTTCAAATTAACCCAAAACAACAGATGTGAAACAGTTGCATAACAAACAGAACACATGCATAACTGAAACAACAGTAACCATTGTAACAGTATGCCAGTAAGCATGATGCCAACAGGCCACCAGCAATGGTATTTGAACAAGGTATGTTAACATGCAAGCAATTAATTATATGAATAATGATGGAACACAAGTCCCAGCATTAGGTTTGGAAAAACATACCCGTAATATATAACTAATAATTAGTCATGCAGATGAGGGGTGAGAAGAAAAGTACATTAACAACTGCATGGGCTTCTATTTTTACAACAGTACTGTTCAATACTGTAGAGGTCTGCCCTCATTTTAGATCTACCTATGGCCTACCTATGACATACCCATATTTGTGAGGTGGGCCGTTGCTACCAACCTCAGTGCACAAGTCACCTCACACCTGATTGCATACTAAGTACATTATTACTGTCATACTTAGTGTGGATGACATCTGCCACAGCAGAAGGATTGATGCCTCTCCTGGCATTCCATTTGCAGTAATGCTTCATTTACCAGTCAGTAATTGGGTGAGTGCTTCTTGGGTGATGATCACATCAGTAGGGGAAAGTAAAACAGAGGGCAGCTTACAAGCATCCATACACTTGGTTAGCCACAACTACTGCTTTTGCCCTTTCATTCAGATACATATATCTCAAACAGTAGAGGCCCCCAGACCAATCCTTTGGGTACACCGTTGCAGATGAATCTACTATTAGAGGTGGGTTCTACTACTTTGACTGAGTGGGTACTATCATTGGGCCAGTTAGCTACCTATATGGTAAACTACAGGTTGGTGTCTAGCTGTGTAAGCATATGTATCATGTCCGCCTGGGGATTACTGTGAGAGGATTGGGCTAGGTGAAGGTATTTATTGTTTACCATCTTCCCCTCATCCCTGTGTTTGTTGACCACTGCAGAGAGTTCAAGCAGGTTTAACATGCCTGATCTCCCTTTGACAATACCATGGTGTGTGGATCCTGGCATTTTGATGTTTACAATGTCCTTGTTCATAATGTCCTTGATATTGCCTTCCATGACCTTGAGAAGCAGGCTAGTTAGGCTGATGTGCATAATATTGGCTGGGTTGGTGGATTGCTCCATCTTTGTGTATAGGGATGACAGCGACTGCCCTCTGTGCAGATGGGATGACACTGGTGCTCAGGCTGTGGTTGACTACAGTGCGGAATGGATCTGACAGCCCATGCCTGTGTTCTTGTGGGATGCAGCCAGGGATGATATCATGCCTATGGAGACTTCTGTGTGTTGCCTTTGAGAGGGCATTACAGGCCTGCTTCCTGATGATGAGGTGAGGGGGCAGGTGCTGTACATGCACATGTGTACCACTGGGAGGGATAGGGGGTGGTGTTTACACTTCATCTGTCTGCAGCCAGTTGCCTATATCTATGCCATATGTGCATGTGGTGTTATTGACCGCCATTACAGAGCAGATTTGTGTGTTGCTGCTGGAATTTCCAACACATGTGGAAGGCCTATTGATTTGCCTTGGTGGATGTGTCCAATTTGCACTCAAAGACAGCCTTAGGGTACATCACCTGTGCTCTTATTTGCTTGTGCAGATCAAGGTGACATTGCTTACAATAAGGCACCTGTTCCTTCCTGGCCCATCCAGCAATTGTTTCCACCTATTATGGTATTTGTGTATCCACCACAAGCATATACCCTACCTTGTGGTAGATGATGTCCTGTCAGGTACTGCTGAGTCCATACAGCTATGTATTGTGGTATGGGCCTGGACACTGCTGCAAGTTCCAACAAATTGGATGTTGGCTGTACTTCTACTTCTACCTGCTCTGAGGAGATTTATAGTCATTTGTGTACAGTTCATTCTGTTTGACACTGTAAAGGGGAGGCAGGGGAGATGGTGACCTGAACAGTGATGGCTATGTGGTGAGATATTACCAAAGGGGATGGCACTGTAGGAGTGCTACAGTGCTTACTCATGCTGGTTAGGTACAGGTACATGAGATTTCCACCTGCTGTAGGAGTGTTAACCAGCTGATCTACTGCATTGCCACTGACAAAACCGAGGAATCTATGTGCGTTCATGTTCAGGTGACATAGGTCATGCCCACCATGTTTGGATATTTGAAGTTACCCAGGAGCAGAGTAGACAAATGAATCCTGACAGATTCCAGCAGGTCCCAAAAGATGTGGTGGGTGTCCATAGTCATAGTTGGAGGCCTGTAGCTAGCTATGATTTGAGTATGTGTTTTGTCAACTGTTAACTGCACTCGGGATGTCACCCATGCAACATACTGTTTGGTCAGCCTGAAGGTGTGTATGTGTATGATAATGTTCAAAACTCCACCTCCTGTGGATTTGCAGGGCTCCATTTGGGGTCCAAATGTATGATGGGAAGAGTGACCTGGCAAGGTTGGTGTGCTCTCCACAGCTAGAAAGCAAGTGTCAGTGACTGCACAAATGTCAGCATCCTACAGGACAAGGTACACTTGCATTGACATGGGTTTCATGGTGAGACACCTAGCTTCTGTTAGAGCAAGTCATCTGCACAAAGGCACACATCAGTGGTGAGAAAAGGCCAGTAAATAGTGTCACTTTATGAATCTAGCTGAAACACAGTTGCCAACAAAGACGGTGTCACATTCACAGGTGTACTCTGCAGGATATGACATCTGACAATCACAAGTATGCTAATTTGTTTTGACTTCAGTCTTTAATGAGTTGCCAGTGATGTGCCAGACAATACACAACTGTCTAAGGCATTGACTAGATATATGAGGCAGGCATGTGGTCAGTCTGCAGAACTCTGGACAGTTGTCAGGTATGGGCTCATTATATCACATACAGTTTAACACACACATCTATACCTGTTGTGTAGTATGCACATACCCCATGTGCATCTCTTACATTTGTAATACACGCATATGTATCAGAGTAGCATTCACAGGTGACATATGAATAATTACAACATCCCACATAGCTGGCCTACCAGCGACACACTCAGTATTGGACAACAGAGACTCTATTAGTAGCCACACATGAGCTGACCTTTGCTGGGGTGACTCAGGGGCCAGAGATGTGTTCCATGTCAATGCAGACAGGGTAAGCAGAAATGGCCATAGGTGCTGGACAGCAACATGTGAGTCCAGCAGGTCTTGTTGTGGCCTAGTGTTTAATGTCCCATTTGACATCATCACATCCCCCCTACTGCATTCTATTGCAAGCTTACATGATTGACATAGCTGTTATAGTGCTCAGGAGTTTCCCCACAACAATGCAAATGTTTGGGCTTGTGTAGTCGCAGTCTGTCTTTGTGGAGATGGGTTATGACATGTGTTGCATAGGCAGCAGCTTGCCTTTTGTAGGTACTGCTCATGAGCAAGTGGTGGCCTGTGCACCAATCATTGTCTCCCACTTGCTACTTGCATACAGAGCAGCTGTGTTGTCTTTCCATTTGCCAATGCCATAGCAACATAGTGATTTAATTACAGACTTCATGTGTGCCTTGCTCCTTATCCTTGCCTGTATGGAGGACATTATAAGGGTGTGGGGGACTACAAGTTCACAGACAGTAGGAAGGAATATCTTTCAGGAGAGGATATGTAGAAACAACCCAACAACATGGGGAACAAAGCTCCAGAACTGGGTACAGATTGTAAGTCAGTAGTGCTGTTATACAAATAGAGGGTTGCTAGTTTAACAGGGTTCATCTAGACATGCATTTTCTGTGTGACTTGACGTCTGACAGTGATATGTCTCTGACATGCCTCTCAACTGTCCTGATGTCCACAGACTGCCCAGAGGTTCTCCGTTATGTTTGGTCTGTTCCTCAGATAATGTCTGTTTCTATGAAAGCAGTATGAAAATGTGAGGATTGTTGTCAGTGACTGTTGACATCCATTGATGTTTCAGACATCATATCCTTCAGGGATGTTATGTTACAACAAAGCCTGTGACATTGTCAACTGTTTCAGTTTGTAACACCATTATGTGAGATATGTCCCTCTTTCCAGCTCTGTCCCCCAAGTATGTCATGCTTTGTCCATATGTCTTGCAGTAAGAGGGTCAAAGGTATGTGATATCATTATTTAGTGACTGCACTCAAGGTATCATCCCATTGACTTAGCAGACTCCTGGAAGAGGTATGCTGCAGTGGCCATGAATATGGTCTCACACCCTGGACATTCTGTGGAAATCTGTACATATGAGAGTTATGTATGTCTGGCCATTGTGAAGTGACTGCCAAGACTGTGTAGTAGTGTTGTGTGTAGATGTTTGTTTTGCTGAGTAGGGAGAGTAGCAGATGGGAGTATCACAGATTCTTTTACTATCTGATTGTGCATGCTGCTATAGCTGCTGGTGGTCTATCAGGTGTGTATGTTTGTAAGGGCAGATTGAGAAATGTCCTGTAACACCTCAGGATTCCCAGTACACTGTGAGTTGGGCCAGTATATGTCAGTGTAGTGTGTGACTGGGAATCAGGATATGTTCGCTCAAACAGTCGTTCTACTCTAACGTTTATTTGAGGTAATGGTATGTTGCTGTTACTGTGGTGCAAACGGTTATGGGTAGACATTTGTGCAACACTATCTGCTTTTCCATACTGTTCCATCCCTGTAGTGCATGATGTATTTGGAAATACATGGGTAATTGCCCAGAGTTGATTTGGGTTAGTGTCATGTTGGTCTTATTGTGGTTCAGAAGGAGCTGGGTGACATGGTTGGCAGCTGTCACAGGTTTTTCAAATCTGTTACATGACTGCAGTCATACCTGTCAACTGTCTAGATGTCTAGACATTGTCCTGATGTGTGGCTAATATGTTTTGTCTGTTGGCCACAACAGTTGTGGGTTTCTGAGAAATCACTGGGATGATGTGAGCATTGACATCAGTAAATAATAACATTCATTTCTGTTTCAGACATGGAATCTATCTGGCATTGTATGTTAAAGCTCACCATGCCACTCTAGCATACTTCTACATATATGACAGCCATATTTCAAAGATGTCACTATTGTTTGCCCTTTATCCCCCCTGTTTCTCAGGCTTTTTACAGATGTGTTGCAGTAAGAGGTTTGTTATCTGTCTATATATCTATGTATGAATAAATATATATATATATATATATATATATATATATATATATATATATATATATATATATTTATAGGGTCCTTATTAAGTCAGCGAATGCACTAAATTGGCAAAATCTCAAAAGCATGGAACAACAATTTTTTTCCTAGGGAAAAAAAATCACTGGTCCGTTTTTGGGCCTTTGCCATTTCCTCCACTGTGGTGCGATCTCAAAGTTGGTATATTTAAGTAGGGGAGTGTGGGGGGCACAACCCCCCCCACACTTTATTTTGTGCTTTTCTTTTTTATGGATCAGCAATTTTTTTCACTGGGAAAAAAATCGCTGATCTGTTTGTTCGACATTTTGTTTTTTCAGTGTTAGTGCGTCGATTATATAGCATTCGCTTATATAATATAGACCCATATATATATATATATATAGAGAGAGAGAGAGACAGATATATATATATATATATATATATATATATATATATATATAAAATATGTATATAACATTACTATGGATATATCATTCCCCCTTATGTTGAATGACTGTTGTGCATGATATGATTGTAAACTCATCACAAATTCCTACAGCTCTGATGGTGTAGAGGTATGTTGCTGTCATTAGTGTACACAGGGTCTTGGGCTTCAGACTTGGAAGTGATTACTTTTTTTTCATTAATGTTAAATGACCAGCATGACTGTTATGCTTGTAAAAGCATTACAAATTTCTACAGCTCAGATGGTGTAGTGGTACATTGCTGTGATTGTAGTGCACAGCATCTTTGGCAGCACTGATTATTTTGTTGCCAGGCAGAACAAAGACCGATGGAGACAGAGTGATTAAGGCACTTTTAAGCAGTTGTAAGAGGGTTTGCATGGTTTTGCATGGAGTTAAGCATTGCTAACAGACGGTTAAGTCCTCTTAGCTTCACTTAGCACCACTTACTACCACTTACACCCATGCTGATTTTCATTAAAGAAAAGAAAAAAAGGGTGATAGGAAAGTAGTGAAATAGGGGCAAGCAAAAGGAAAAACATTATGAAAAGCAGCTAGGGATGTGCAGGATGGGTGCAGGGAAGGACCATAGCTCTACATTTCTTCGGCAGCAACAGCTGTGAATTAAATGTGTAGAATTTGGAATTTATAGCCTCACACCTCACAGGGAGGAGTGTTGCCGACATACATTTGTGTAGTAATCTGTGGCTTAATTGATTAGTTTCACTGTACATGGAGGCAAAATGTAGAGCTATGTATGAAGCATTTTTTTTTTGTGGGACAGATGTCCTTTTTATTTAAGGTGAGAGTGGAATATTGGGGAAGGGCTGTTGGTATGTTTGGGGAGGTAGGTTGGGTGGGATAGGTTTTATTTGCAGACAGACAAGACATACAAGACAGCAGACAGGGGTGGTATATGACACATGAGGTGGGTAAACACCTTTGATGGGGAAGGTGGTTGGGAATCTGAAGCCCATGAGCCTCCAAATGGATATAGCGGGACTGAGGTCCCTCCCCATGGGCAGTCACTACTGCTGCTTCATGGCTGCGAAGGTGGCTGTGCTGGGGGCTGGACACGAGTGGAAGCCTGCCCCTTGAGGTACACCAGGCATCCCTCAATCTGGTGCAGCTGCCCACCCAACTTCGCTCGGATGGTGCTACACACCAAACCCTGGAACTGACTATGATTGACAGGCTCCAGTCTACACCCACTCCCAGTGGGGGACGAGTCCCATCCCCTGAGGCGGTTATACCCAAAGTCCTGGGTTGGGTCCCAAATGTGCTGGGGCCCGGTGCCACGGCCAGATGAGGTGAGACAGGTGGATCTGCTGGGATCAGCCTTCCCAAACATGCTATGCCATTGAGGTTTTAAAAAATATGTTGGTTGTGTATACATTGGTGGTGTCACATGTTATATGCACTCATACTTCCATTTTACACCAGCTACACTATCCTGGATGACAAAAAACAGTTGCTACATCATTTAAGTTGAAAAAATAATTTTGACACTGTTTTCCCATATAAAAATAAATTTCTTGTCTTGGTACGTGAACCATGAATGCCTGTATGTAAAGCCGGGACTCTAACCACTACACTGCCTCAGTTTGGGAATTTCAGCTGTATATTTTTATTTATCTCCTATGGGATGTTTAAGCAATGCTAAGCGGATGACCATAATGTGCACAACTGCTGAACTACGCTTAAACATTCCTTAGTATGTGAAACAAAATTACTATATTATTATTATTATATTATATAGTGAGTATTGTGGTTTTCTTACAAGTCATTGAGGACTGCAGTCATAGCCCATATCAATAGTGCCTTCATGAATATGCAAGTTGCGCTGCTGTTAGGGCTGTGTGGTAACAGACATGGTTCAGTCCATGCAGGAATAGCACTATTCCTGCATGGAGTTTATTGAATCCCAGGGTATGTCAGGACTAACAAGAATACAGTGTTGATTTTTTGCATCCATGTTATGTGGCAGACATCTTACACAGTGCAATAATTTCCCCATGGCTCCATCATGGTATATACAAAGGCCCATCCCGTGAGTAGGAGGAAGAAATAGGCTTGATGTATTGAAGTGCATTTTGAATGAATCTATATGGAGTTTGCAGTGATAATAAGACTACTTTAAATTCAGTCTGCAACAAGAAAGCTCTTACTAATTGATATAATCAAGCATTCTAATAGTATTTAGTGCCAAAGTTAATTTGCTAAATTTAAAGGCTGTGTTCTCTGGATGTACATTTACGAGTTATCATATTGTTTCAGGTCAAACTTGCCATAAGGATGAGTGGCTATATAAAGGCTTTCTGCAACTATGTCCAAAACATGTTGGGGAAGAGACATGAATTTAATGCACTAGAACAAAGTAATATTTCCATAACAGAGACAAGACATACCACTTAATAAACTAGCATATCGATTCAGAGTGAATTTATGTCCACAAAGTGAAACTCTGTACATTCTTCCTCCATGGAATGCATACCTACCCAAAACCCACACCTAGAATGGTCACCTCTGTTTTCAGTAATGTCAGAAGCAACCGTGGGACCAGGTAAAATACCAGAAAGCCTAATTTTTGCAGCCATAAGTAGCCTGGAATACTCCTCTGCACGCATTCTTAATAGAACATTAAAACTTAACCATGTCTCAAACATTTGGGAGGAGGATATTTTAGTCCCAGTCCACAAGTTCAGCCCTTCTTCAGACCCAGTTATTACAGATAGTCAGTCTTAGAATCATATTTTACAAGGCAGTAGAGTCAACCATTCTGGGACTTACTCAAGCAGACATGTGAAATCCTTTTACATGACCTCACCCAATATAATTTTGTGCAAGTTTAACCATGTACATTTATTCAAGAATGCGACCACTGTCCTGGATGAATGTCCTTTTCTCCATGCAGCTTGCATCAGTCCAGCTAAAACATTCAGTACCTTGCAAGAGGATCACAAACAAACTCAAGGATATAAAGTTAAATGCTGGTCATACATAACGGGTAAGAAGAGGAAGACTTCTATCATAACCATCCTTTGTCACCAGTGAAGATCCTCTAGGATCTGTCCCGGAGTCACTGCTTTTAGGCATCTTCATCTCAGATGATAAAACTGACACCAGTGTCCTTTCAACAAAAATCTTCAAATTTCCCAGTATCATCTTTAATCCAGCTGGCAACACTTCAATTTAAATAGCATTTTCTGTACAGTCAAGCATTCTGGCATTTGGCAAAGAAACTTACCTGTGTTATGCATTATTTTGTAAGGAATTGCCTGGGGGGGGCAGTCACTATCTGACCCACCTTGGGTGGGGTTGTAGGAATTGCTGATTGTTAACCAAATGGATAGGCTTTGTTCACCACTATGACAGTTTATCTTCAGGTGATGCTAACTGCTGCCTTAAAAGGTAGGTTACAATATAATGGAATACACTTTTTACATTGGGTAGAAGTGTTTACAGTCATCACTTCCAAGTCGGTGGATGGGAGATGCTGTAGGGTTGGAAGGTTGCTTACTTTGTTCACAGCCTGAGGAAGAAGGCCTGAGGACACTCTACTCTCTGCCAGATTGTTGTCATCATTGGGTTACCCTAGTTGCAGTGAAGTTTGCTGCAAAGATTAATGACTTAAAGTGCTGCCTGAATAGGTGGGGAAGGAGGCTGGGGATCAAGTCATGGCCAGATTTCAGATAAGATAATGGAGGGGACTGTGCCTATTACTGAATGGATTTGGGGATGGGAGGATATTGGTCACTGCAAGATGGTTGTGGAGAATGGCATCTCTGCTCACTATCACAGTGGCTGACAACAGGCTTCGTGTCTGATCAGTAAAAGGCAGAATGCAAGGACTGGGTAAATGGAAGTGATCAGAACCAAAATGCAGAGAGATGCATTGCCCTTGCAAAGTGTCTATCTACTCAGATATGTTTCTGAATCCATCACCAGTGGGCAGGGAAGTCAGTTAAGGCATGAGAGCAATTATTGCAAACCACTACCCTGCATGCTATTAAGGGTATTTTGTATGCACTATGCACTAAAGTGGAAGCAGTCTATAGAGGATAAATTATGAGTTGTTTGTGAAGCTGACGTCCTCATCATGACTCTTTTGTCAGGCCAAGCCACCTTGCCATTGGCATGTATTCATCAATTCCTTTCCAGATTTACCACTTATTTATGTCTGAAAAAAATCTGCAAATATCTGACTTTCTGACAGCTACAGAGTAACATGGCAATGAGTCAACAAGAAATCTTAGAAAAGGATTTTATTTCTGGAAGAGGCATTTTCAGCCTACCACATATTGATTAGGTAAGGCTGCAGGTAACATCAGTGTATCAAAATATGTTTGTATAACCAGGAATTGCTAAATTAAAAAAAAAAGAAAGAAAAAAAAAGAAAAACAGAAGAATAGCCTATCAAGGACATGACCATGCAATGGGAACTGTCTTTATATATTATCAATAAAAAATAATATTTACACAACAATATTCCAAGCAGAAATCCATATAATCCCTCATCCTCTGATAATATAGCACTTTGAAAATACCATAGTTTAAATCATATTTAAATACCATAGTTGAAAATTAAATTACGGTCAGACAGTGACAGTCCCAGAGTTTGCAATAGGTCAGCTTGATAAGCATATATCATAAGTATATGTTCATATTTTTACCAACATGATGAGACAAATGAAAAAAATTATACACCACAGTAGAACAATCTTATTCATCATCACTTCAACAAGTAGTTTTTTTTCAGATACTGGATCAGACAATGACTGGTTGTTCCTGCGAAGCTGTGCAGTGTAGAGAATAGGTGCTCGTTTTAATAGTCTGGACTGTAGTCTTCCTGGAACACACTAAAATATTTGATATTTACAAGACAGTAAATGTACAGTTCAGTGAAAATTTTAGCGCACTAATTTCTTTATATGAAGAAGAACAAGTAAGTGCAGCATGGGATGAATAACTTACAAACACTTCCTAAAAGCCATAAGTGTGTTGCAATTTAAAACTGTTAGAAAACTGGAAGGAGGAGGAATCCAACCCCAATGAGGTTTATGCGTTTTTTCATAAGTAAAGTTTTTTCATTAACAAGGTCTGTATTTTTTTCTTGTTTTTTAATGGTATTTGTAACCTCTTGAGTGGAATAGTCAAATAACCCTTTTTAGCCAGCAAGGCCCAAAGTGCAGTTCTCACTTATAAATGTGCATTGCTTTCTTTAAAAGAAGGCAAAGATAAGTATGCATACACTGAAGTTCAGTGCAGAGGTATATTTTATTTTTATCTCTCTCTCCCTCTTTCTCCCCTACTACTAGCATGTGTTCCTCAGAATGCTTCCTTAGGTGTGGTTGTCTCACCATATATTTCCCATGGAACATAATGAGTTGGGAGCATGCAATAGAAACACCATTTCCTCACTAGCATTCCAAAATGTCTAAGCATTTAAGTTTAATACCTTCAAAATGGTGACACACAGCTCCCCCACCAGTATAGACACACATACATACAAAATCATACAAGCACCCACATACGCACACATACAAACATGGATGACGCACACACATGCATATACACACAGGCACAGACAGACACATGCACACACTGCTCAGGAGTTGGATCCATCCAGATAAAGTACAGTGCAGCTCAGACAACATCTTCCTGTTTCACACAACAACAATGCACTAAGTTGACACTGTTTTACATGGTTAATAGTGGAAAGCAAGCTAATATCTACCAGTCAGTCTGTCCTTTTTTCTTTAATTGCCTCTTCCTCTTCCTAACTCAGTATCGGTGACATTTCTGAAATGGAGGCAGACTGGAGTAAGGTTGTATATATACACTTGTGCTTGCTGACTAGCTACACTATCTAAGGCAAAGGAATGATGCTATGAGCTGCTTCCTGTAGTGAAAAGTACAGGGTTTGATTCTTTCCACCTCCATTTACCTGTTGTGTAACTAAGAACAAGTTACTGAACCAGACAGTACTTCTAGGTTTTGCCCACCGGGCTGACTTGTTTAACAAATAGGTAAATTAAATGAAGACAGTAAATTAGTTCAAAAGGTTGTCCATTATGTTAGTAGAATTGACAAACATCAACTAATATTCAAAAATGCATTCATAACAGATGTACATTTTATCAACAGATAATGCCAGATATCATTATAACGAAATAAAGTGAAAAAATGCAGTCACTTTGTTTTCGTTTTTTTACCTAATGATTGAGCAGGTTAAATATCACATCCTATTAGAGTACTGGTCCGGACCATGAGCACACCTTGTCCATATAACAGCCAGTATTACTAGGATATGATAATGAAAAATAACCACATGGAAATACATGGCACATACCCACATTATAAAACAATTTCCAAAAGTCATATGTAGCCCAAATCAGCCAGTTAGTGGATATGTCCGTTTTGCAACCACAGTCCCTTGTATGCCTTTATAACTCACCTTGAGTGGCTGCAGATATTGCATTATGATATTTTCCAGTCCTTGCATTTAAACGCTCATGATAATATTTGTTGTTATTTATACCCCTTTATCACTAAGTCTGGGGAATGACTATAAACATATTGTAATTTACTAGTCCCGCAAAACTTTTGTCTTTATGTAAAACACACACACACACACACACACACACACACACACACACACACACACACACACACACACACACACACACACACACTACACAGGAGTTGATGACTTCTATCTTCATAGTTAACCCAGCTATCCAAAGTACAAAAGCATGATTGATAATGTATTCTTCACCAAATCTCTGCAAAAATGTGGTCCATAAATGTAGCCTAGCAGCATTTCCTAAGCATTGTAGAGCAGCACTTTAACCAGAGTAGTTCTCAGTTAATCTGCATGATTACAGAGTACAGAAACAATACTTCCTGTAAGTAATACCACCAAGTCTTCTGTTTAATTAATGATTACTTTCTGCAGTTTGCAGTCTACAAATTGTATTACCGCATGGTGCACCTAATTGTTGTTAGCGCTGTATCCCTTAACCATTACCCTGTCCATTCCCTGCATTATGCATTGGAAAATTTGTTGTGGAACACATTTCTGTCAATTTATTGTTCTCTGTTTAGAAAGACTTGATGGAGAATTTTTTTTTCCTCGTCTCATTTCCTGGAAATAACAGTTGCTGTGGTACTCTGGGACGTTCTGTTGAACATCTGTGCCACAGTATAGTAACAATCTCAATCCTAAGGAAATGCTAACTACTGAACCAGTCAAATATCAAACCCCCAAACATGTTTCAATAACTGTCTGCCTCCTTAATTTTGACAAGAAACGCAATAGATTTCTGCACCCTTCCATAAATAGTAGAGTCCGTCTAATCTGTGAGTGAATCTATAGCATAACCTGTTACTCCAACAGCCACCTGTGACCATTGTCACCACATTCCATATCTAGTACAATGTCATTTTGTAACTATAGATTCCTTTTTAAGAAAAAAGCATGTTCCATTAAAATAGTCTTAATAGGTAACAAAGGAAGAAACACAAATAATTTTGATTACTTAAACAAACATTTATTTTTTAACTATTTCATCCCAAATTACTGTATATTAATTTCACTAGTTTCTTTAAAATGTCAGGATATATAATAATAATAATGTGTGTGTGTGTGTGTGTGTGTGTGTGTGTGTGTGTGTGTGTGTGTGTGTGTGTGTGTGTGTGTGTGTGCATATTTTAATGTGTGCATGTGTGTGTGTGTGTAGGGGGGGCTTATGCCAATGCTATGATGGGCCTCCAGTGATAACTAGCACAGGAAATTGCTGATCTGCTCTAGCAATGGTTAAGAGCAATTCAGAGATATGCAGATATGCAAATTATCTGATAAAAGTCTTTATTCATTGCTGCTATGTCCCTGAACTGCAATATCCCACATTGTGGAATCAGTCACTTTTAACCACAACTCTGCCAGTGGTGGGGTTCTTTCTGAATCCCTAGAAATTTGTGCAACAACTCAAAATGCAAGGCTTTATTAGAAGAATCTGCAGATTTATGTGAAATTATGTAATATTACATCCTGTTAGAGTAGTAGATAATGAGCGCACCTTACCCATATAACAGCCATCAAGTACTGAGAGGTACAATTAGTATATAATGATGAAAAATCACCACAGGGAAATATATGATACATGCCCATAGTATAAAACAGTTACAACAAGTGATATGTAACTCAAATCAGACAAGTTACCGGGCACATCAGTTTTGCTACTACAGTCCCTTGTATGCCCTTTATAACTCACCTTGAGTGGCTGCAGACATTACATTATGATATTTTTCCCATCCTTGCATTTAAGCACTCACAATATTATTTATTGTTATTTATATCCCTGCATCCCTTCATTACCAAACCTGGGGAATGACTATAAATGTACTGTAATTTATTAACCCCACAAAACTTTGGTGTTTATATGAAACACACATACACACACACACACATATGCACACACGGATCTACTTCATAACATTGAAATTTGATAACGCTGAATTTCATAACATTGAGACCAAGACATCTAAATCCCAAAACATTGAAAACCCGAAACACTGAAAACTCAGAACATTGAAAGTGGTTTCATAACATTGGAAACTACAATGCATATGTAAATAACACCCTCTCCACCTATAACAACACCTAACTAACAAACATACTTTCTACTATGTTTCTGCAGGGGGACAAGCCCCCTACACCCCCACCCCATAAATTAAATATACCAACTCCAAGATCGCACTACAGTGGAAAAAAGTTAATTTCCTAACCTCATTACACTGAGGTTAAGAAATTAAATTTTTTCCACTGTAGTGCGATCTTGGAGTTGGTATATTTAATTTATAGGGTGTGTGGAGGGCAGAGCTCCCCACATCGGGGGTGCAGGGGGGCTTCACCCCCTGCAGAAATGTACTAGAAAGTGTGTTCGTTAGTTAGGTGTTTTTGTAGGTGGAGGTGATATTATTCACTTGTGCAATGTAGTATTCAATGTTATGAAGCAAAATCCCAAAATGAGTATGGAGCAGGCAAGCAACTTCTTAAAACCATCAACGAATTTATTAATATCAAAATAAATGAATGAAGTATTAACGCTTTCATCTCGATTCTATAATTAACAGAGACTTCATCATATTATTTGTCTATCAGTAGTCTGCTAAAATTAAAAGCCCTTAGCAGACATTAATAAATTTAATCAATAGTCATTGGTTTTTACAAAATTATAAGCTTAGTTATTAACCCATATATATTGGTATAATGATAATGAGTTATAATAGCTTAGTTTTGTTTTAATTTAATATGTGTAGTAAAAGTACAGAACAGGGAATCCAAACACTCGAAGCCGGTACTGTCACGTTAAACACTTTATTGTATGTTGAGCGCTTTCATCTGCTTACATGCATGCAGATTTCATTTTCAATTACAAAAACATAAAAACAAATATATATATATTTAGGCAAACACTAATTGTTAATATAATTAATATAATTCTTAAAAGCATCAAAGTTCCTCAACTGAAATGCCTAGCCATAAGACATTTAATACACTGAAATGTTATGAAAATACTGAAATGTTATAAAAATACAAATACAAAAGTACTTGACTTAAGATTCTGAATTCTTCTAAATAAAATAAAAAAAATGTGTGTACAAAGTGTTAAAATTAAAAAAAGTACTTTACTAACTCTATAAAATACATATAATTAATATAAATATTAAATATTGTATAATAATGGTAGATGGAATTGATATTTAATTGTTTAACATTTTAATGACAGGGTATTGTATTGTTTTATTTGCACACTGTTGCTTTAAATTATTCAGTTCCGACTGCTTCAGGATATGTCATTTTAATGTGTTTTTAAATGGTTTGTTTGCTTTCAAAATTTGTATCTGATGAAGTCTCTGTTAATTATAGAATCGAGACAAAAGTGTTAATACTTCATTCATTTATTTTGATATTAATAAATTCGTTGGTGGTTTTAAGAAGTTGCTTGCCTGCTCCATATTTGTTTTGTGATTTTACTGGTTTACTTGTTTTTGGATCTAGTTAATGTTATGAAGCACACTTTCCATGTTCTGAGTTTTCAATGTTTTGGATTTTCAGGGTTTTGAATTTTCGATGTCATAGCCTTAATGTTATGAAATTCAACATTATGAAATTTCGCGCGTGTGCGCGCGCACACACACACACACACACACACACACACACACACACACACTACACAGGAGTTGATGCCCTCTATCTTTGTAGTTAACCCAGCTATCCAAAGTACAAAAGCATGATTGATAATGTATTCTTCACCAAATCTCTGCCAAAGTGTGGTCCATAAATGTAGCCTAGCAGCATTTCCTAAGCATTGTAGAGCAGCACTTTAACCAGAGTAGTTCTCAGTTAATCTGCATGATTACAGAGTACAGAAACAATACTTCCTGCAAGTATCAGCACAAAGTCTTCTGTTTAGTTAATAGTAACTTTCTGCAGTTTGCAATCCACTATTGGTATGACCTGCATGGCACACAGCATAATTTTTAGAGCTGTATACCTAAACTATTACCCTGCACTATGCATTGAAGAATTTGTTTTGGAACAAGTTTTATCTCTCCATTTTTTGTTGTCTGTTTAGAAAGTCTTGGTGGGAGAAGTTTTGTTTTTTTTTTTTCCCCTCATATTTCATTTCCTGGAAATAACAGTTGCTGTGGTACTCTGGGACATTAAATTGAACATCTGTGTCACAATATAGTAGCATCTAACTCCTAAAGGAATGCTAACTACTCAGCCAGTGAAATACCAAACCCCAAAATAACTGTCTGCTACCTTGATTCTGCCAAGAAATACAATAAATTTCTGCACCCTTCTGCTTAATCTGTGACTGAATCTACAGGATAGCCTGTTACTCCAATAGCCAGGTGTGACCATTGTCACCATGTTCCATATCTAGAGGGGTTTCACCAGTGAAGTTTTTTTTATTTTCAAGAAAGTTTTCAAGAAAACAATGTAAAATCTTCAAATGACATATTTTGTAACTAGAGACATATTTTTAAGAAAAAAGCATGCTCCATTAAAACAGTCAATACATAACGAAGGAAGAAACAAATAATTTTGATTATTTAAACATTTTTTTTAATTAAGTTATCCCAAATTACTGTACATTAATTTCATTACTTTCTCTAAAATATCAAGCTATGTAATGAGAAATATCATTTCTCTGACAAACAAATTAATTAAAATAATATTTTTACACCTTTGGCTTTGATATTTTTTTTTCTGTAGTGACTAAAACAAATGCAGTCCATGCCATCCTTACTGAGTCTATACATTCTCAAGTCCTCTGGACTATACAAAATATTTTCTTTTACTGGTAAAAATATTGTACCACTAAAATAATCAAACATACTTCAGTAAAGGGTATAATGTTATACTAAGGAAAGGAACAAAGGACTCTTTTAAAGGAGAGCAATGAAACAATCTTGAAACGTGATTGGTTAATGCCAAGCGTGACTCAAGAATAACTTCCCTGAATAATTTTATGCAGCATTTAACAAGTCTCACTTACTTTACAAGCACATAAACTGACTTACAGGAGTCATCATGTCCCCCTTCCTAGTCTTTCTAGCAGCTGTATTCGCATCTTGTAAGTCTCCCAGCACTGCGTGAAGTTAAAGTTACAAACTTGTGACAAGCTAAGCTGAAGTAATTTTTGTCTTTTGTTTTTCAGTTGGACATGCTGTTGAGCTACATCAGGAAACATTGTCAATAGTCAGACCTGCAGATCAACAGAAAACTGCAGCATTTAATTGTAAAGCTACTGGATTAGACAGTAGCTACCCTTATATTCACTGGTATCGACAGAAGGGAGATGGCACGCTTAAACGCATTTTATATTATAATAGAGATTCATCAAGTGTTTCTAAAGACCCAGAATTTACTGAACAAGGAAAATATGAAGCTGAGCACACTAATGATATCTTCACACTTCGTGTACATAGGATTGTAGGTGACAATGAAGGCACATATTACTGTGCGCACTGGGATACCACAGTGGTTAACAAACATAATTGGCCTGCACAAAATCATTCATTCAAATGCTAATGCTATGATTCACTCTGTATAACCACAAACACCTCACTTTGGGAGGAAGCCACAGCTGCAGCTGTTTATGAGTCTTTTGAAAATGCAAACATTTTCTTATACAATGAAGTATTTTCCATTGCGAAAAAAGCTAAGATTATAAATGTTACAGTGCTACTCTTATGTGTAGGTCTCTCTCTCTCTTAGACATGAAAAATGATGCAGTTGAAGGCTTGGTTTACCAACAGTGATTAAATGTATGCTACCATGTACATTATGAAGTTTTCTAACTTTTCATTTCTCACTTTCATGATAAAAATAGTCTGGAATATATGGAAACTTCTCACATTCAAATTTAAACTACGTTATAGTATGTGAAAAGGCTTTGTTATGAAATGCTGAGGGGCAAAACCCTATGCATCAGCAATGCGAAAAAAAATAAAAATAAAAAACACAAAATGTCACAAACATCAACTTCAAGTACTTTTTCAGGGGGAAAAGCTCCCTGCACTCCCTTATGTGGGCTGAAAGCCTCCATACCCTCAGAAAGTTCTGTACACCAACTCAATGGTCACACCAATTCAAAAAGGGGAGAAATCTTCTTAAAGAGAGAATCACTGCTAGTGTACATTTAAAAATTGAACCAACGATGAATTCCTATGGAAAACAGACATTGGTGTTGTGCTGTTCAGCATTTTTGGCTTTGGCTGACTGACACTTGTGAAATTTCAACATGGCCAGTTATAGTGATACCATGTGAAAAACAAAACTCAATCCTTGTATCTGCTCTTTCAATTACAGTCACATTCAGAACCATCTGCTTAACATTGCCTTTACACAGTGTCAATTATTAATTGCCTTGTGTGCCTTTCACTATGCAGTTAGCTCATTAATGCAGAGGATTAAGGAAGCTGCTGTTAACATTTAGCATCCTGTACTCCAGAATTTTATTGTCTCTGCCATAATTTGCCTACTACATACCTCTGAGCAAACCACTTAAGCAGGCAATGCTCTGGTGAAGTTGGAATAGGCTCCTCAATTACCTCCTGCACTGCATGCCTTTTAACTACTTTTCCAAGATACACACTGTTGTCTGTGCCATTCATTCTTTTAGCATCAAATTCTACATTTTATGACTTCTTTTTCCATCCATATCAGATGCAATACAGACAAATGCCTGCTAGCCCAAATTCACATGCTATATGCCATGCAAAGTACTCACCATGCCTCTTCCATCGCCTACCGCACACTACATACTTTGTGCATATTTTCTCCTGCTTTTCTCCCACCTAGACAATAACTGTTATACCTCCAAATCCCTGGGCAACACACACATTATTTAAAGAAAGCAAGCACTTTCAAATAGCAATGCTACAATTTAATATTTTATGCTACACTTTGTATGTTTTTTTTTCTTTCTTGAAATCTCCATTATTAAAGCAAGGTGGACATTCATTAATGACCAGGGGTAACACTAAAACAAAACAACTTCCACTAGTTAAATGTCACTGCACAACAAAAGTACACAAAAAATGCAAATATGAACATATTTTCAAGAAAATATGGGGGGATTTAATAAAGCCTACACAGACGTTTTTTCTGTGTAGACATCGTGGCACACTGCTTACATGAAAGTAAGCAGGTGTGCGATCTAGTAAACAGAGCTGAGTGGCACACATGAGCGCACCAACACAAAAGTATCCATGGCATGTAAATCACCTCATAAGCAGGTTTTATCTTTTTTTAATAATCTGGGTATGTATGCGCAGCGCGCTGCAGTCATGCTGTTATGAAACAAAATTAGAACGTGTAAAAATGGACTCTTTTACTATGTGACAGTAATGTATTATAGTACCCTCCATGGAGTATCTACAGTGGTGGCATGGTGCTGTTGCTAACGAGGCAGGGCCTGGAACCATGTAGTTTCCAGTTTGTGTACATGGATCTCTGTCCAATTGAGCTGGGGTTACTGAATAGCACAAATGAGTATCCATGTCTGCAGATCCCATCGGAGTAGGCAGAGAACCATGTTGGAGTCCAGAGAAGAGGTAGCTGACATCAAAGGGGGGTGTGACTGAGGACCTGAAGCTCATTGGAACTCAGTGGCACCTGTTTGTGGGGCTCGATGCTGGGCTGAGCAGGGGAGTGTACAGTTTCTGCTAAGCTTTGTTTACCTTTCGGGTGTGTGTTTGACCATGTTTGAGCATGTTTCTGCAGCACACTGCCGAGCTGAGCATGACCTTTCATGGGGGTGTGTGCAGTGACTGCTGTGCATTGTTTACCTTGGCTGTTCATGTTTGCATGGTGTACTGCAGTGCTGAGCAAGGAAGGCTGTCAAAAAAAATTGGCTGAGAAAGCCAATGATATATTAATTATTGATGACCCCTGTTTCACTTAGACTGAGACCATTAACAGTCCTTAATGATGTACATGGCATGTGGAATGCATCATAGGTAGCCAATCACTCAGGCTGAACCTAGAGAAGAACACTATAAAGGTTGCATTCACCCTACAAACTAATTTCACCCCCATATTCTGCACCAGTGGAGTACAGACGTGGGATTTTTAACTGAAAGAATGCTAGGGGCTGCTGCAGGTCTGCTACATCTCTATGTGCTAGATGCTGAAGTCAATGCTGCTGCTGACAATAGGCCTAGATTGAGAAGCAGAACAGTGCACAGGCCCAGGGTAACCATCCAGGAGCTACATGAGCTGGAGATTGTAGAGCACTACAGGGTGGACAGGGACATACTACAAGAACTCACCGAGTTCTGCAGTTATCAACTCAGACCCAGAGCCAACAGAGGGGATCCCATCCCAATGGAAACAAAGTTATATGTAGCTCTTAGGATACTAGCTACAGGTACTTTCCAAAGACCAACTGTAGACATGATGGAGGTCCCACAGGCATCTGCATCCAGCGTACTCCACCAGTTCCTGGATGCCATGCCACCACATGCCAGTGAGCACATTTATTTTCCCCTTACACCTGAGGTGAGGGCCAGCAGTATGCAACAGTTCTACCATGTAGAACACTACCCCAAAGTATTGGGTGCCATAGATTGCACTAATGTACACAACAAGGCACTGCCTTGTGAGGAGGGTAGAATCTACCTTAACCGCAAGGGGTATCACTCCAACTGCCAGGTCATGTGCAATGCCCAGGGCATTATAATGAATGCATGTGCTGACAGCCCTGGCATCACAGCTGTACCAGATGTTTTCTGGGGGGACATCCCGCATGGCCATTTACTGATGGATGCTGGCTATGCACTGGAACCGTAGATGATGACACCCATATTAAATGTGCACACACACACCGAAGAACACTATAATGGGGCACACTCACAAACTAGGAACATCATAGAGGTTGTGTCTAGGTTGCTGAAGTCACGGTTTCAGTGCCGCAATATATCTGGTGAACCCCTGCAGTACTCTCCACTCACATGTGCACAGATGTTCACAGTATGTGCCAAGATACACAATATGATATCAAATATAACCCCTACTATACATTACATGTGTAGCAGTCTGATATCTCACTGACTTGTTATCAGATATGATGTCACTAATTATGGTGTACAGTACATATGCACCCCTTACTGCATGACATATGTACAAAGGTTGACAGGGTTGTGGCTGGAGGCACATACACAGGGCTAATATTGACATGTTGCTGTGATAAACTCATACATTTACTGTTGTAACATGGTTTGTTACACCATATGTCCTATGAGGGATATGAATTCAGTAACTCACATGGCTGTCACCATCTACAGACTGCAATTCTCACACTACCTTATGCAGTTTACAGATAGGTGCTCTGTGGGTAACACCTGAAACAAAAGGCACTACACACTGGCCAGTCTGCAGATGGCCCTACAGATGGGTGTTCCCTCATAAACAGCACTGACATGGCAGGTATAAAAACATGTAGGAAAGCCATATCCACACACACCCTGTTAAACCAACATTACTCCAAATGCAGTATAGCAGCACCTACAGTCTGTAGGCAGGTCAGGCACATCCTCCTCCTGTGTGTTGGCCTGTTTCCACAGTATATCTTGTTAGAGATAAACCCCAATCCATCTGAGATGCTGTTTGCCAAACAACAGATCGATTTCCTGCTCACAATGAATGAAAGGCCCAACACCAACATGATGTTCCTAGATATTGGTGTGTGTTTCCATGCAATTGGCTATGGGAATGTTACCACAGCTGTTCCACATGCAATCAGCTAGAGGAGGGCTGCAATTCATGCAGAGGCCATCAAATGATCCTGAGCATCACTTAAAATACACATGCTGCTGCCTAAGCAAAGCGGGTGTACATCTCCACATCCACCAGAGATGGAGTACGAGAGGCAGACAGAAGCACAGAAAAGCCAGGGAGGGGTGGGAGAGTAAAACTTAAGCATGTTTGTGTTACACACCTATCAGTACAGGGTATCAAACCCCTGATGACTATGTAGTGCTGTCACATGTCCATGCAGTGATTTGATGAGCCACAGAGGTTACATTTTGGGGAGCCTTCAGAATGTATATGTTCTGTTGGACATGCTACACCTAAAGAAATCCCAATCCCTCTGAGCTACACACTCTAGGGACCTAAACCTTGTCACCACAATAAACAGGACATGCTGGAGGGATAGATTCCTGTCCCAGATACTTCCCATACTCTGGAACAGGCTACCCATCTATGTCAAGCAAAGTTCTTCATTAGCACTCTTCAAGAAAAATCTTGATGAGTGGATGGGAAATAGGAAATACACCCCGGGGATCACTTCTGTGTCTCTGCTCGGCAGTGGAACAGGAAAATAACTTTCTTGGGTGGCGTATGCCAAGGAACCTTGTTGGCTAGGCTTACGTAGGCCCTTGGGCCAATAGCCTAGTACCTACCTATGAACCTATGAACCAATGGTGAGTGCCATCTGCAACAGGGATATGGTAGCTATGTAGTAGGTATAGTACATGTGCCTGCCCACATGAACAGGTGTCAGTGTCAACAGCCACACTCTCACAGGGACACACACACATTGCCACACTTGGCAGGGCCAGGAATACAACTCATTATTAGTGGGATTGCCATAACACTGTACTGTTCAGGTATCACATGCACCACAGGGATCATACGGAGGTTATATGTGCAAAGGGTATGTGGAGGTGTCTGACATCAGACAGCATGCTTCAGTATGCAGTGAGGGTTGTAGTGTGTGTGAATGTGGTCATGCGCATCATAAACTACACACACAGACACGGGTGCCAGTACTGACATGCATGTGTGCACTGCTTAAAGGGTGTGTTGTGGTTGATGGTGCCAGATGGCTATACAAGACTAGGTGATGGGTGTACCTTGGCATCAGGCCACATGACAATGGTCTGCATTGTGGCTCAGGGGTGTAGTGTCTGGAGTTGCCCACACAGGTGGGTATTGTATTCACCATCCAGTCACCTGGGTGACTATTGCTTGTGGCCAACGCTGTGCATTGCTTGCCATGTATGTGTTCCTTAGTCCATGATATGGACAGTGTCTGGTATATGCACACCTCCCACATGCATGTATAGTAACATGTGCAACTGTACCTGGGGTGTCCGGCCCATGTTGTGTACACAGATTGTTATCATCAGATGTGCCAGTCCTGGCCTCATGTGGCAGGAACAGTTAATGGACAGCAGGGTGGCCCTGTACTTACATTGATAGCACAATACCGGTATTCCCTGGTGTCAGTGGCATCTGTTCATACAGGGTTTGTGTTTCAGGCATGTTATGTCCTTTGTGGGTCACATTGATGGCACCACAGGTGTTGCAGGTGTCCAGTGGGGAACATGGGGGAGGTGCACTGTCGGCATGTACATGCCTATTGAACTGATGGACAGGGTGCCATGCCCTTTGTAGCCCACTGCAATCACACCATGGTTACTATCAGTGGGCAATATGCAGGATACTACCAACATAGCGGTTGTTGTCTAGGTAAGTGTGTATGTGTGTATGAGACATAGGTTGAGAGTGTTCCCTGGGTAATACAAGGGTTGCTAACATTGTTCAGCTGGCATTGATGTCACATTTAGGGGTATGGATTTGCACCCCAGCCTCTCAGCTATTTCACATCTGTCATCCCTATATGGTGGACATTGTGATATATACTTGGCCCACCATATAAGAAGTTTGCAAAACCCACTCCACATTGAGTCCAGGTGTTACACACTCACAACCACCGCCACACAGGATATGAATGACAAACACAGATACACACATATGTCATGTCTGGGATTAGAACTCCTACCTAACTAGTATATTACACTACAGCACTACACCATTATGGGACACGCCGTGGAGATTATTGAAGTACTCCTTCCCCAAAGGTGTATTTCACAGTAACTGACATCAGCAGGATTGCCAATGTAGGGCATTTGGAATGTATTGAATGTGACTAGCCTAAAATGCATTGCTCCCTAATCAGACATAGAAACACACACAAAACATCCTCAGCTGCCATGTGTGGGAATAGAACCCTTGCTAGAGTTCTATATCACACTACAGCATGATGCTGTATAAGATGCACTACGTGGATTGCTGGAGCTCCTTTTGCCCAAAGGTGTATTTCACAGTGAATGACATCAGCAGGATTGCCAAAGTAGGGCATTTGAATTGTACTGAGTGTGACTAGCCTAAAATGCATTGCTCCCTACACAGACATAAAAACACACACAAAACATCCACAACTGGAATGTGTGGGAATAGAACCCCTACCAGAGGTCTACATCATACTACAGCAGTATGCAGTTTTGGCACGGGCTATGGAAATTACTGGACTGCAACCTTCCCAGAGGTGTATTTCTAGGTGGATGACATCAGCAGCCTTGACAAAGTAGGGCATTCAAATTGTAGGGAGTATGAATAGCCTAAAAGGAATTGCTCTCTACACAGACACGCACACACACACACACACACACACACACACACACACACACACACACACACACACACACACACACACACACACACACACACACACACACACACATTTGCCAAGTCTGGGATTATAACTCCTGCCTAACTATTTTATCACAATACAACAGTACGCAGTGATGGCACACGCTACAGAGATTACTGGGCTACAACCTTTCCAGAGGTGTATTTCTAGGTGGATGACATCAGCAGCCTGTGGAAATAGCTGCAGTAAGATCAGCAAAGGGAAGAGATAAACAGTCCCCCACCAGTGCGTAGGTCCCCACAGCCACCCACAGGGGGAATCAGAGGAAGAACCCCCTGAGGATTTCCCTGTAGGCAGACATAGGTGTGCCTTGTATGCCCTGGCCTTGGCCAAGAGACAACACATAGAACATGCACTGACAGCCTCAGGCCCTAGGGACTGACAACTTACTCCGACTCACATATATATAGTAAAAAGGATGCCAGCCAGTCCACACAAACTGTACCTAACCATGTACTGGCTGTGTACTGCATGCATCAGACAGAGTCAGCCCCAAACTACAGGTCTGTCAAAAGCTGCATTCACAAGGTAAGTCACTCACCTATACACCACTTGTAAGGGGTACTAGAATATGGTACCATATGGACCTGCCACATGTATTCAAGGGAATATAGAAGGCTACTGGGCTACTTGGAGAGATCTAATAGCCACTTGGGGCAACAGATACTCTGTACAATAGTATGTGCTCCATAATATTCACTAGGCCACATGGCTGGAAAATCCACTAAATTATTCAAGGGAGATGGTGAACAGTAGGGTCACACAGCAGTCACACAACTGTCTATAGCAGCAGAGAATGTGCTTGTCGTCCCCCACCCCCAACACTTCAGTGTGCCCATACAACTGCTGTAACAGTAAGTCTGCAATGGTATATCAGTAGACCAGCCAATTCCAGGGCTGTGACAAACAACCTGGTCACACGTTGTATGCCTCACTTAATGCAGGGGTGATAATGTATGTCTTTATGCTGTTGATTATGTGAAGAATGACATCCCTCTATCTGGTTGCTAGTGTGGCTCACTAAGCTAGGGACAGTAGTAAGGGTGATGGTATTCATAGGTTCATAGGTAGGTACTATGCTATTGGCCCAATGGCCTACGTAAGCCTAGCCAGCAAGATTCCATAGCTTACACCACCCAAGAAAGTTATTTTCCTGTGCCACTGTCCAGCAGAGACACAGAAGTGATCCCAGGGTGTATTTAATATTTCCCATCCACTCATCAAGATTTTTCTTGAAGAGTGCTAATGAAGAACTTTGCTTGACATAGATGGGTAGCTTGTTCCAGAGTATAGGAAGTCTCTTGGACAGGAATCTATCCCTCCAGAGTGTCCTGTTTATTGTGGTGACAAGGTTTAGGTCCCTAGAGCATGTAGCTCGGAGGTACTGGGATTTCTTTAGGTGCAGCATGTCCAACAGCACTGGGTTTGACATAGCTTTATATGTTAGGCAGAGATCACATCAAAGTAGGCCATAGGCTATGGAGTAAAGCTGGAGTTTTTTGAGGTTTGAATCTGGCAGCGTCCACATCTTTTGCATGTGAGGTACTTGTATGGTGGTATTCCCATAGACCTTCATACTCCTCAGTCTGTTACTGCAAGAAAGCTGGACAAAGTCAGAGACAATAGGAGAACAAAGGGCCAAAACTACAGACAGACATTACACATGCTCTGATTAACCTAAAAGATGACTAGTATAACAGCAGGTTACAACAGAATAGAATAGCTGCAGGATGTAAAGGCTTTCACTTAAATTTTTCAGTCCTTATTACAGTTCAGTGACTGCATTATATAATATTTTCCTGGAGTACCACAAATGCAAGAGGAACAAACCAGATATATGGGGTGAAATGTTGGGCATTCTGAAAAAACATGCACAGTGACAGGAATGCAAACTGTTACCTTGTGTGTGGTGTTACATTATGCACCCCAGTCACATATTAAGAACAGCACACAACCGTGGAAAATTTTAGGGATGTGCCATACTGCAGAAACAGGTGCAGCAGCCAATATCTGCAGCACACAAAATTCTTCACTGGAGTACAGGTAGCTCTGGCCTGGAGTTGGCTTGTATGTACTGACAGTCCAACTGGGCATGCTACTACACTTGGCTAACTTGAGCGTAAGTCTGTTGCCTCTTCATTGTAAAGACTTGCTATGTGGAAATACATCTGTACATACAGACAGCTACATATACATATCTGTCTGTCCCTATCCCCCTCTCACATGATTACTGAATCTACCAGTATGTACCCCAAATACATATGATACATATATATATATATATATATATATATATATATATATATATATATATAGTTCCCCTTCACAAGATCGAATGGATGGAAGCTCGAAATTCATAATCTCAAGACCAGAATCTTGAACTTATATTCACTCGAAATTGTGAATGGGAGTCTTAGGTTTAAAAAATAAAACTTATTGCTGGGGGCCAGGTCCCTCTGTACCCTAGCAGTTTAAATGTGAATGTTCAGTGACTGCAATATAGTGGAAGAATAGAAAATCTTCTGTGTCCCTTTCCTTCACTATAGTGCAATCTTGGAGTAGGTACATTTAAGTAGGGGGGTGTGGGGGGTGCAGGGGGGCTTTGCCCCCCTGCAAAAACATTTGAAAGGTGTTCGTTTTTTTTTGTCCCTTTCATATGTTCGAGTTTCTCTAAATTCAAGATTCTGGTTTTGAGTTTCTGACTTTCGAGTTTAAAGAAATTCGATCATATGAAGGGGGACCATATATATATATATATATATATATATATATATATATATATATATATATATATATTACAATGATATGTACGTCTCTCCACATATATCTACATAACACATATAGATAATGTACACAGACAGCAATATTTAAAGGGACATCCCTGGTTATGCACATTTTATATCTATGTCTATATCTGTATATATCAATATAGATACTATATATATATATATATATATATATATATATATATATATATATATATATATATACATACATATATATATATATATATATATATATATATATATATATATATAATATATATATGGATCTAGGATGTTTGATCGAATGATCAAAGTCCGAATCCATAACCACCGAACACACTTTAATGAAAGTGCTTTTATCAAAAAAGCGCTTTTGTTAAACGTGTTACTAAAAAAAAAAACACTACATTAACGTTTTAGCAGGGGGGCAGCACCCCCCATGTGGGGTGCTGTGCCCCCCTACTTTAATATTCTCCCTCCGAGACTGCACTACAGTGGGAAAAATGGAATTTTCCCTTATCTGCACCATAGTACGGCCTCAGCAACAGGCATACTTATGTGAAAGTGCTTCTTCGGTGAAAAGCACTTTTGCGTAAGTATGCCCGGCCGTTTGGGTTTCAGACTTTTGATCATTTGATCAAAAGTCCTAGACCCATAAATATATATATATATATATATATATATATATATATATATATGTATATATATCTCGATATATAGATATATAGATAGATATAGATAGATAGATAGATATATGTGGGGATGTAAGAATGTCCCCACATACCCTCGGAATGATGAGGTTATCTGCACTCACATCACAACAGATGTCCAAAGGAACCAGACCAAGGCCCCAACAGTACAAACCCACACACCCACAAACCCCTGTGCCTGTGGAATGTCACCATGTCGACAGACACAGGTGACCAGGTGGTGTAATATATAATGGTGCCAAAGCATGCCTTGGACAGGCTGTATTGTCCCTGGCCACATGTTTGCCTATCTAACTGCAACCAGCCACATATGGCCATACTGGTAACAGTACACACATAGAAGGGATATTAACAGGTATCCCATTTCTAGGACACAAGATACAATAACAGTACCAAGCAATATCACTCTGCAGGCCACACATGCTGTCTAACAAAGGGCTACTTTGTGTACTCTACACATACTGTGCCTGCAAGCACAAATACAATAAACATAACCCGTGGCATATGTGAAAAGTACTGTGAGCTATAATGTGCAATAGTAGATATGTAGGGGTTCTAATCTCACATTAACCAAGTGTTTATGTGTGTGTGTGTGTGTGTGTGTGTGTGTGTGTGTGTGTGTGTGTGTGTGTGTGTGTGTGTGTATGTGTAAATATATCCTCTTGCAGCACTATGGACATGCCCATATGAGCTATCTCCATGCAACAGTTATGCATTTTATAGACCTATGACTAGCTACTGGGATATAAATTGTTCTCATCTAAAAGGCTTGTTGCTGTCATCCACCCTAAGAGCACTGGCTGACATTTTAATATCAGCTAAGTTCTGTGGCCCATGCAATAAGTGCTGTGAGCTATAGTGTGTAACAGTAGATAGGTAGGAGTTCTAGTCTCCCATCAGTCAACTCAGTGCATGTGTGTATAAATATATCCCCTTGCAGCACTACAGACATGCCTGTATGGGATATCTCTTTGCAATGGTTATGTATTTTATGGGCCTGTGACTAGCTCCGGGCCTATAAATTGCCCTCATCTACAAGGCCTGCTTATGTTATCTACCTTAAGAGCACTGGCTGACAATCTAATGGTAGATAAACTCGGTGGTGCATGCGATAAATACTGTGAACTATAGTGTGATAGTAGATAGGTAGGAGTTTTAATCTCACATCAGCCAACTGTGTGTGTATACAAATATATCCCCTTGCAGCACTATGGACATGCCCATATTGGCTATCTCTGTGCAATGCTTACACATTTTATGGGCCTGTGACTAGCTTCAGGCCTAAAATTGCCCCCCTCTACAAGGCCTGATGATTTCATACACCTTAAGAGCACTGGCTGACAATCTAATATTAGATAAACTCTGTGGTGCATGCGATAATTACTGCAAGCTATATTGTGTAATAAATAGGTAGAAGTTCTAATCTCCCATCAGCCAAGAGTGTGTGTGTGTGTGTGTGTGTGTGTGTGTGTGTGTGTGTGTGTGTGTGTGTGTGTGTGTTTGTAAATATATCCTCTTGCAGCACTATGGGCTATCTCTGTGCAATGGTTTTGCATTTTACAGCCCTTTGACTAGCTGCTGGCCCTTAATTGCCCACATCTACATAAGCATAACTGATGTTCACTCCCTTCTAGATCTGTACATTCAGAAAACCCAGGTGACACGTATCAAGGGTAACAGACCTTGTCACAAAGTATAAATGCATGATTATGCTGATTGCCCCATTGTCCCTGATACACTGCTCGACACCTAAGCACCTAGGGACCCATGCAAGTGTACTGCCATACCTTGCTGATGTCATATTTCTGCTATGCTGCCATGCCATCCTGTGCCACTGTATTGCCGCCATGTGTTCACAGTTTGACCCTTCAGACTCCTGGAACAGAAACATACACAGGTCCATGAAATCCAACATCATGCAACAAAGATACACAAAGTTTGATGTGTAGTCATGACACATGCCAGCATACAGTACCTGCTGTGGCCCACAATAAGTGCCACGGCAAAACAATACTGCACTACTGAAGTACATGTCAAGTAATATAGTCACCCTGTGCATCAGACACATATTTGCATTTCCCTGCATCGATGGCACTGATGGCAGGGATGTGGCACAGGTATCATCACATTCACCGGGTGTGGTTTGGGGTGCCTGGGGCCTAGGCTGTGCTAAACAGTTGACAGCATGTGTGTGAGTCAGGAAGGGATGCGGGTTAGATGGGCCATGGAGAGGTGCATTGTGTGTCTGTTGGTGACCTGCATGTGACAGTGGTGTTTCAGTGAGTGTGTGTGTGTGTGTATGTGTGTGTGTGTGTGTGTGTGTGTGTGTGTGTGTGTGTGTGTGTGTGTGTGTGTGTGTGTGTGTGTGTGTGTGTGTGTGTGTGTTTGTGTATACAGTCAAGCCCAGTGCTAGCCCTACACGTATGTTGGACAGCTATGGACTGTACATGATAGAGTCAACAGTTAACTTTCTCTGGCCACAAATACAGGAACTGGCTCTGCCAGCAGTAGCACTGGCACCACAATGCCCAGTGTCAGTTTTGGTGCTAGTAGCTGATGGTGACTGCTGTCTGCTGGGGCACAGACAATGTGCAGTCCAAGTCAGACACTATCTCAGCCCACTATCTCTCCACTACATCAGTAAACTGATTCAGGATGTCCCCAATGCAGTGGAGGTAGTGATGGATGTCTGACTGTGCTGCATCCATAACCGCAAGCATCCATCTGGTGTTGCATTCAGAATGTGCCTGTGCCTCCATGATGGCCTGAAACATGTATTAAGTGACCATTGATGTGACACCTGAAACAGGTGGTGGATGGACAGCAGTCCTTCTAAGAGTACACCTGTCAATCCATGTGTGTGGGACCTCACCAACTCTCTGGCTATGGCCAGTGTCTACACTCACTGACACTTAGTTGTCACAATGTCCTGTTCAATATCATCACTCTTTGACTGTCCAATACCTGTGGACTCTGGAGACTGTGTATGTGTGGGCATACTGACTGTGTGAGGAGACAATGGAGGCAGAAGAGGGATGTCAACTTCTGGGACAGATTCAGCCCCTGACAACCCCATCTGTGCCTCACTATGGCCACCATCATCATCAGAGTCTGATGAGACACTGACATCAGGTTGTGAGGGGGACAGATTCCAACCCCCTCATTCACCTGTGAGAAGCAAGACAAAAGCAATACATTTCTACCTGCACTATTATGTATGGTTATCCACACAGACTTATACAGATGAAGATTCACAACTGCATTACCAGTCCCACATCTTCTCATCTCTGCTCCCATGCACAACAAACAAACTCACAACAACATACACAGACAAGTATAGCCCTTTATAACATGCACTTCAGCTACATCCAGTTAAAATTGCCAATACAGTACACCTGTAAGTTATGAAATATGACAGTATATGTGATAGAACTACACATAAAACCCAGTACACCTATCTTGAGAATGATATGCCAGTAGTAGTATCACTGCCTCAGGAATGTACCATCTCCCTGTTGTGTTTGAACATGCATCTTGGAGTAATTGCCTCATGTATCCCAGGCTGCGTAGTCGCTCATAACTATAAGTGCAAACATGTTAATGTTCATTCAAATACACACCTGTGATTACCCATACAGACATTCTACTCTGGTTAAGCACAGCAGTTGTACATAGGACAATATGGCAGTCCTTAACTTGCACGGGATATATATGATCCATAAAACAACAGTGTCACACTTACCAGGTACAGGGACCACGAGCTTGGGCCACACCTGACAGACCTATGAAAATGTCAGGGAGAGGTTTTGTCAGCACCACCAAATGTTGCAGCACTACAAGGTAATATGTGCACATATCCCCATGTAAAGTAGCTACTGTGATGATGGCTATATTGCTGACATTCTGAATATGTGTGCACAACTCAGCGTAAACCCCAATCTCCCCTCCAATGCAGATAGACCTGTCACCCATGTACTGGTATGTACAGCCTGCCACAATGACTGATACAGTATTAACAGTGGTGAACACAGTAAGCTTACCTGGATGCTTCTCTTCTGTGGAGACTGTGAAGCCCACCCCCATGATGTATAGTGTGATGGATGTCTGGGAGCTGTCAGGCATTCCTAGGATCACCAGGAATTCCTCTGTAGCAGAGAGTGGTTGTTCCATTACAAGTCCTCCACCAGTGGCAGCACAATCCATGCCAACAGCAGCTGCTCTTTGTCTTGCAGCATTCACCATGTCTGTGGCCCCGTGTTGGACCTGCTTATAGGTCCTATCCTGTTGGCCACTCTGATTGACATCCTGCATAAAGTCTGCCCACAATGCTGCCCACTGTTTCTGATTGTGCTTACCCCTGGACAGCAAGATCTGATGGTGCTCTCTCAATCCAGCCAGCATTATGTCATTCTCCACAGTTGAGAAGGGGCATGTCTTCTGTGGTACATGGTTCCTGAAAGACAACAAGAGGGGAATGCATTACAGGTGGACGTCCACTATGTATAGATCCAGCATGCCCATAATGGCTTGCACTATCCATTGCTCCCTCACATGTCATACCCCACAGTTTGGCAGCACACTACATGTCTGGATACCACCAAGATAGTAGCAATACTGGGGTATGTCCCTGGGTGCTGTGACAGATTCTGCTGTATGTTCCTATACCCATCACTGCAGTCTACTGTGGTGTGTCTGCTAGGGGGCAAACTCCTGCTAATATATCATATGGCCACTCCCAGACAAATAGCAGTGTGCTATTATGACAATATGGGGACAGTCCAGCAACACCAGTGTGCCACAATGACAAAAAGCAATGCAAACCTGTTGTAGTATATTTTTCCTGTAGGCATCATACCTCTCAACTATACAGATGTTTCCTCACAGTTTTGGTCATTTTCACACAAATTTGTGGATTTGTGACAAATGGTTGGCCAATCATTGATGGTTGATGTCAGAAAAATAAAGACAGACTTCTGAGTTTCACACATCATACCCTTCAGAACGCAGTTATTCTACAGTAATATCTGTTAGTCTGGTAACATTCTTACTATGTACAAGCAATATTTAAATGCTGTCACTGAATTTGTGCCTTTGTCCTCCCATTAATTATGGCTTTGTCCTGATTTTGTGCTGTAGGAGGTTGACAGGTATGTTAGGCATAGCTTTAAACCAAACAGGGACAAATGTCAGCAGAAACAGGGACTTAGCCAGACTACATCACGGAGATTCAGGGACACTTTTAAAATGTTAGAACTACTTATGTGAGACATTGACAGAATGAGCAGAGGTGAATTACAGCACATTGTTTCTCGTTACAGGAGTGTACACCCTTACTTATTGTCACTATGTATTACATGTAATCCACTAGCTTTCCTACAACAGCTGACTGTTGAAGGAGGGATTGACAGGGACAGAGCTAAGATGTGATTGAAATCAGGGACAGTTGAGAGTCATGCCTGTAGGTGTAGGACAGCAGAGTGTTAATGACATGTCATTACCATTAGTGATGGCTGGTGACTTCAAATCAAAGGGGGACTGAAGGAGTCAGCTGAATGGGTGGAGTCAATGGGAAGGGGTGCTGACAACTAGAAAGGAGAGGAGCTATGCTCAAAACCTCAAAAACTAACTAATTAACTACACTGCCCTGGGTGCCAAGACGTCATTATGAGAGTCCAATCAAGACAAAATGAAGTGTCGAAGAATAAAAATATTTCAATGCATTGGCTGCATGACAGCTTACTTAATATCTAGATGGAAACAAAAAGGTTGTGAGGCATGAAAAAATAAATTACTTTTTAAATACATTACTGGAATGCCAGTCAAAATCAAGTATAAGAAAAACAAGCAGCACTCAACTCAAACCACTTCTTGCACTGCAGTTCTAATTATAATTTATATTCAGCTTTATTAAAGTACCAAGTAACATGCTGAAAGTAGAAATCTCTGATGCCCCCACTTGTAAGAATGTTTCTTATCCAAAAAAAAGACCTGCTGCCTGACAACTATCTACTTGTTTCATGGGGAAAACATGATCAAAGTAAAAAATGAAAAGCAAACAAGAAACAAGCTCAAGATACATTGCTTAAAGGATTACTGTACAGGTTATGGACCACACATGATTGGCATTCTGTTTAGTTTACGGGTAAAGCCTGCAGAAATGACTGGAAGTCTCCAAGTGTAATGAGCTTCTTAAAATAATGTAATCCTGTCCTTTATTACAAATACTGTCATATGCAGTTCAATACCCAAGGCTTATACATTATCTAGTTAAGTATTCTCTACATGGCAACAACAGAAAGTCTTTCAATGTTGGCAATTCTTTAACAGTATGCTTATTAAAGCTTACTTGCATCTTACGATCTCAGACAAGCTTACCTGATGGTCATTGAAGCTTTGCTACTTAAACACAGAGCATCAGGCACTTTGAGTAATAAGCATAAATCAACAGTACAAAAATATGACAGAAACCAGACCATTCTACAAAATCAAGGACAGATGAAAAGCCACTTTAGTACTTGTATCTACCTTGGATGGAGGGATACTCTGCACATTTACACTGCATAACTACTCCTTGCCTTGCTTGGACACATCCAGAGTCACTACATGGGGGAGTGGGGTGCAACAAGTATGTCACAATTTAAAATGTCTCTGGCTGACTGTGATGGCCCTGACACATTTGTCATACCTCTCAACCTCAGATAAGAAATCTGAACAAAGCCATACATAGAAGTGGGACAAAGGCCCAAAAATAAGGACAATTTTTAAATATCGCTCTTATAAACTTAGAAAGATAATAGAATAGGTCTTGCATTAGTATGAAGTTTCTGAAGGGTATGAAGTCTGAAACTCAAATGTCTGTCATTATTTTCTAACTTCAGTCTTTAATGATTTGTCACTAATTTGCCAAAAAACCCCCACAATGTTATGAAAAATGAACCAAAATGTGATGCAAAAATATAAAATACCCACACAATACAGCTGGGAACCAGTCAAAGAAGGGACACTTTAATATTAGTACTGCTAACTTGAGCAGCTGACAAAATAAAAGAATCTACATGCATTTCTGAAATAAAAGTAATCTATAACTCTGATTATTACAGTTATTTCTTAATTGTAAACCCTCCATGTTTTCTTCCAAAATTGCTGTTTTGCGGAGGGATTATTAGGGGGAAGAGCAACATTTTGAGCCAAAATTTGGGACAGTTGAGAGGTTTGGCTATGCCTAGTTCTATAAAGCAATTTATTTGCATGTACCTCTCAACCTGTTAATGCAATAAATCTAGACAAGGCCAAATATATTAGGGGAACATATAAACTGTACTAAAAATTGCTCTTGTATAAACTGAGACAGTTGATAGAATAACAGGTCTTACTTTAGCATGCATTTTTCTGAAGGTTATGAAGTCTGAAACTCAGTGTGTCATTATTTAGTGACTTAATTCCTAAATGATTTGCCAGAAAACCACAAATTTTATGAGGAACAAACCAAAAATAAGAAGCAAAAATCTATTCATTCTTTGAACATCTAGACAGTTGGGAGGTATAGTTCAGCTGAGGCTGTCTTTAAGTTTGCCGCACTTCCCCCTCACAAAATAATGGTCGAATGGAGCCTCCCCCCTGCAGCCATTCCAGTGATCCATTACTTGGCTATTTCACTCCATTTACCATAAGCACTAATGTGCATACTGCTTTACTTCTATGATGATTTGGACTTCATTTGAAAGTTTTATTTTGCATTTTACAGCATAAACACTAAGTCATCTGCTAAACAAAGCAATTCAGTCTCACAATGAAAACAGACTTAGCATTAAAACTTCTCTGCCCTTGAAACTCACATTCATTGAAACAGCATTGAAACCCACATTCAAAGAAAATACATTTTGCCAGTGGTAGATAAAGATTAATTCTGGTCTGTTTTCAAATTATAGGCCCCTTGCATATGAAACATACATGTGCTCTTTGATACACCTTCCTGATTGTACTAAATTATATTTCTTGTACAATACAGTACAGTTGTTAGAGGGCGTTTTAAATTTATTGTTTTGAACATTTTTCCAGTAAACAATGAAACAAAACACATGCAGCAGTAATGACAAAACTGCCCAATTCAGAACATTTTCCAGTAAACAATGAAACAAAATGCATGCACCCATAATGACAAAACTGCCCGGTTCAGAACATTTCCATCATAAAAGTTTACTCAAACTTCTATAGTCCACCATTATCAGTAAATATGCACAATCTCTGAAGAAGTAAAAGTCATCTAAATAATTCCACATTAAAGAAATCTGTAACTAATGAAGAGGTTGATGCTAGCAAACACCTTTATATTTCATGGTTTCATTGAAAAATAAAATATCTGTTGCCCCTGAGGAATAACTTGCCAATATTGCATTAAAAAAATGATAAGCTAGTAATATTCCAATAGGAAATGGATGGCAAACTAATAATAGGGTCATAGTTAGTATCTTCGCCAAGGAGGACATTCTCAGTATGGCAGCATTCACCCCTTGTGGGAGTAGAACCCACAGCCTTCTGCGTCAGAAGCAAGCCTACAATCTGTTGTGCTATTAATAATGCAAGCAGATTTAGCATAAGCAGCACTAAACTTCTCTTCCCCTGCAGCTCTCAGCTACTTGTAAAATCTACTCAATACTCAACTGCATCTCAACTTCACAGCACAAGAAATTTGGAAAAAGCCAAAATTTATTGGGGGGAGTCAAAAGCCCCAAAACCAGGGACACATTAAACATTGCTTGTATAATCTTGGAAAGTTGCTAGAATAAAATGCTGTGTTACCACTATACATTTTACTGCCAAGGTCCCTGTGCAAAACAGTCAGAGCAACACACCACTACATCAAATCAGCTGCTTTGTGAAAGAAAAATGCTGTGTTACCACCATACATTTTACTGCCAAGGTCCCTGTGCAAAACAGTCAGAGCAACATACCACTACGCCATATCAGCTGCTTTGTGAAAGAGAGGAAGATTGAAACTTAAATGGCTATAATTTAGTGAATTCAGTTCTCACCATAGCTGTCAACCTCTTAGCACAAAGCACCTGGACAAATCCAGTAATGAGGGAATACAGCCCTCAAACATATTCAGTGAATTCAGTTCTTGCCATAGCTGTCAACATTAGCACAAAATAACTGGTCGAAGCCAATAATGGGAGAATACAGTCCCAAAAATAGGGACAAATTTCAAATATTCATCTTATAAACTTAGAAAAATGCTAGAATAAAATGTTGTGTTACTATGTATTTTCTGAAGAATATGAAATCTGAAATTCAAATGCCTGTCAATTTCACTTCTGACAGAACAAAAACAATTTTCAGCAGAGGCCCAGGAAGAAATACTGCAGATACATGTCTTTGTAAAATGGCAGGCCATCAGAGCAAATCCACACAAACACAGGGAGGAGATATAGATTCCACACAGAAGGAACCCCAGCCAAGAATCAAACCAGGAAAGCCCATAGCTGTGAGACAACAATGCTACCACTGCACCCTCAAATATGCAAGGAATTAAACATTCAGAAACCTGATGTCTGAAATTCAAATGCCTGTCAATTTTATTTAACATTTGTTAACCAGGGCAGTCTGACTTGGAACAAAAAAAAACAATTTTCAGCAGAGGCCCATGAAGAAATAATGCAGGCATGTCTTTGTAACATGGGAGGACACAAAAGCAAACCCACACAAACACAGGGAGAAGATGCAGACCCCACAAAGAAGGCACCCCAGCCAAGAATCAAACCTGAAAAACTGCAGCTGTGAGGCAACAATGCTACCACTGCACCATCAAATATCAAGCATTGACACATTTAGAAACCACAGATAATATGAGGAACAGAACATATCAAACATGAGGCAAAAATCTGCAAATCTTTTACAAATGGTGGTGGGTAGGGAATTCAAGCCCTTAACACCTGCATACAAGGTAGAAGGTTCAAGCCTGAGGTATTCCCTACCACACCACCATGAGTTTGCTCTAGTCACCAGTATATAGCAACTGGGGGATTTGACACACACACCTTACCACCAATTTTGTGACATCACCGCCGCACAGACTGCTGGGCATCTTGAGGCCCCTGTCCCCTGAGGTGGTTCCACCTGATGCCGCATATGGCACAGGGGCAGCCGAGGGGGCACCACCGGCTTGGGTCCCAGATGTAATAGGACCAGGTGTCATGGCCTGTTGAGGCAAGGTAGGCGGATCACCTGGAACCGGCCTATCCTGACGTGTTGTGGTAATGGAAGTATAGCAATAAGTATAGGTTAGTTATTAGCAAAAATTGTTAGTAATAACAGCATGGCAGAACATTGGAAATAAACCCAATTATATATCAATAAATATTATGTGAAACACAACAATAAATAACAGAAATGTCAGTATAACAGCATGCCAGTAACAGTTACATCATAAGGCCAACAAAATAGGCAATTTAACAAGATATGTTAATATGTAATCATTATAATACATAACAATAATAAAAACATGTCCCAAAATACAGTTAATGTAACAACATATGTTAATAGTAATCCATAACCAATGACTAACAATAATAAATAAATGAAGATAAGGGGTGGGGAGAGAGAGAAAAAACAGTTCATTAATAACATTGCAGTTTATTTCCTTGACAACAGTACTATTATCTACTCTATGGGTATATATACAGTGACTACAAGTCTCTTATAGCTGATGTAGCTTGTACATACCTTTCCGGCTATTTGCATGGGACACTATGGGCCAAGCAGTAACAACTGCGGGTACACACCTACACAGAACACTTGTACATCATGTAGAACTATATAACTACCAAGGTGTTTTGTGGACTGATATGGTGATACTTTACAATCTAGGTACTCATTTCCATGGTAGTCCTGTAACAGGTGGATTATGCACTATTAATTATATAACTTGAAATTGTGACACTTGAGAGACATGCATGCATACAGTACAGACACTGAATAGCAGTCATGCATTGTTTGGCAGGCATGGGAATAGAACCCAACAGCATTGACTGCAGGGGACATCTGCAGGGAATGTATTAATTGACTGCAACAACTTTTACCAGACCCTCCAGACATACAGCCATACCAGGATATCACATTTTATTTCTGACTGCACATTGCTGATTTTTCTCATTCTTGCTAATAATTTTAACACTCTGTGACATCTAAACACACAGTTATCTACTAATAATATGGACTGGCTCCTCCATTTACCTGTATTTCCTGTGGAGAGAGAATTTGTGAGAATTACATGACTTCTACTGTAATATTTAGTGCTACATAGCACTGGAATCGAACCCTGGTCTGTGTGTGGCAAAATGTACTATATAGAGAGCATTTAACAAACTGAATAACTGAGTCACTGGTGATTGCCTGATTGATATTAGCCTAGAGCTTACCTGGAACCAACATCTGACCTGGTAGCACTTCTACAGTGTTATACTAGACTACAGTGATAGTAGAACACACATGCATGAAATACAAGCATATCACAGACAGTAGGTATGCTATATATCAGTACACACAATACTGATGTCCAAAATTTATTATTATTGGTTTGAAATATCTGTGAAGTCAACAGACAATATCAGCTCATGGAATGGGCTACCTCATCTATATAACTTTATTACCCGATGCCTGTGGATAGCAGAGCATTATGTGAACAATACTGGTCTAGAGACAGCCTTAAATAGTATACGAGTTAAACAATGCAATTGGCAGTCATTAGATTTGCATTCTGCATCTATTACAGTGTTATACTTGACTGCACCTTACCTTACAGCCTGAATGCATACAGCTCTATTGCAATGGTTATAACAAGACAATCCTGATGTACACCATTTTCTTTGGTGTTATTGGTATTGTTTCATGTCTTATTTCACAACAGTTGGCATTATTATTTTCTTGCAATACAGCTCTAATTCCACATTTATTACACTACAGATTTTATTGTATATACTTTATTACAGTTACTGGTATTGTTTCATGTTTTTATTGCACTACAGTTGGCATTATTCATTTCTTGCAATACAGCTCTAATTACACATTTATGGCACTACAGATTTTATTGTATATACTTTAATGTAATTAATGCTTTACCCTTTCTTGCTTGTTTCACTATAGTTAGCATAATACATCCCTACTTACCACATTCATGGCGCAACCTGGCCAGGTGCCCGGCATGCGACTCAACATTGCAAGCCCTCTCAGCTGCAGCTGTAGGGCAAGAAACACACCATTATGCATACCAGTTTTACAAACATTCAGATTACATATTATTAAAACAGAGGTAAAATTACTTATACACTTGTGGGGCATTCCATACTCAAGCTTCCTGCACCCAGGTATCCAAGAGTCCCCTCTTTTATGGTTTAGCTCATCATGGTGGTGATGACACTGCTCAGCTGTGCGGAGGATACCAGTAACACTGGTGAGTTCTCTGGCCAGCTGGTCCCAGGCCTCCACATTACACTCTGAACCCTGGAAAACTCCCTGCAGCAGCCAGTCATCATGGTTTTTAAATAAGAGCACAACCATGACCCTGGACTCCAGAATGCCCCAGTGCTGCTTCCAAAGCCATGCACCTTCACCAACACTAGCCATAGTAACCATAATAAAAATAATTCCAATTGATTCTGCTGTATTCCCACCTGTTGGGCTTAATATAAGCTGTTTTCCCGCCCTTACATGTCATTGGACAGCATTCAAAAAAGTGCCGCATCACTTAGCACCTCATAAACCTTCACAGCTGAAATGAGAAGCACATAAACATTGGTAGTGATTACCATGTTTATGCGGTGCTTATCAGGTCTTAGCAGGTCTCAGCAGAGCTTAGCTGAGTGCAGTGGAGCTATATTTTAAAATAGTCTGCAAAATTTGTATATCAAAATTAAATACTTATTTTCCTTTCCATCTATTCAGACCCTAGAGCTATTGCACATGAAGCTGTCACTCTACCCATTTAGCTACATGGACATTAAGAAATCTGGTATACTTGCACATACACCACTGAGCTACTTATAAGAAGTGCTGAGCACCACACAGTGCCATGTAAACATGCTCAGATACACTTAAACATGACGTTTAAATAATTAATTACATCTGGTTTCTATTTTTAGATGTCTGGCAGGTGTCTGCTATCTTATCTGTGGGTGCCACTTAGCATTGCTGAGCTCTGCTCTGCTCCGCACAAACATGCTTTAAAAAAAATAAGTTAAAAATAAAACTCTAGGACAATGTAGGGAGTCTCATACTCCTCTGCTGACATGGTTAGCACTATATCACTTCCTACACTCATTCAATAACTGTGTTCCTTGGCTCTCTCTTGGCAATGTGATATTATTAATATGCATGGTGTGCTGCTGAGAGGGAACCATGTACACAGACACCGTAATATTCCATGTAGACTCTACTCGGTGCCTACATGGATTGAATTAAATCCTGGGGATTGTCTAAAAGAGCAAAACCTATACAAATTCCTTTTACAACCTAATGGGAGAAATTCAGAAAGGTAACCTTGAGATATACACTTGATGTATTCCTAGTGTTAATCATTTCTAATTCAGAGGAAACCCTACCATGGTGCTGCAACACCAAGACATGCAGCACCATTCTGGGTTGTCTCTCTCTAGCCTACTTCAAGTAGGAAATAATTTTACACATCCAATTAATTTAGAGAATTGCTCAGTTGTATAACTTATATAGGCCACTGATGTTAATGACGATAACCAAAGACTCATGTTTACCTGATCATTGGAGTTAAGTGCTGGGGATTTTAAATGTTGTTGGGGGGTGTCTCTGCAGATATCTGTGTATGGCTGCATGTGTTTGACTCTAATATGAACCACTCAGTGATTTATAAAACATAGCATTTGTTTGGCTAATGTGAAGCTATGTGGAAACAAGTGCAATAAAGAAACATCATATCAGGGAATGGTTACTTTTAATGGTATTTTCCAACCATTCATACATTTTCTAAACTGTTGTTCCTGGAGAAGGTTGAAGTGGCAGCAAGTTGAGCAAGACAGACCAGAACTCTGTCCCTGCTGTGATTGCACACGCATGTGTGTGTGTGTGTGTGTGTGTGTGTGTGTGTGTGTGTGTGTGTGTGTGTGTGTGTGTGTGTGTGTGTGTGTGTGTGTGTGTGTGTTTACCTGGTCGCAGTACATTAGTTAGTTGAGAGGTGGATAGGGTAAGGTTGCGTGTGTGTGTGTGTGTGTGTGTGTGTGTGTGTGTGTGTGTGTGTGTGTGTGTGTGTGTATATGTCTGTGATTGCATGTGCATGTGTGTGTGCGAGTGTGTGTGTGTGTGTCTGTGTTTGTCTGGCTATGCGTCAGTGTGTGTGTTTGTGTATGTGCGTCTGTGATTGTGTGTGTGTGTGTGTGTGTGTGTGTGTGTGTGTGTGTGTGTGTGTGTGTGTGTGTGTGTGTGTATGTGTGCGCGTGTGTGTGCATTTGTATGTGTGTGGAGAGCACTGTCATACCTTAACACTACCTTTGACGAATGAGCAAATCTTGCAACATTAAGGGGAGAACTAACATCAGGGATAACTCATTACATTGTGCCTTAAAGCTATTTAAAAAGGCATAGAGAAATGTTTGCTGCATAAAGGATGTGGGGTAGAAGGAACACCAGACACTGTGGATAACCTTTTACATTATAAATTAAAGATACTTAAAATGTCACAGAACAAAGTTTTGCAGCACAAAATACATGGGGCAAGAAGGAAGGACAGGAGATGCCAGGAATTTCCTAGATAGCATGCCCTATCACCTAGTCACCTAAAAAGGTTCAAAACCTGCACCCTTGGCCATTACACTCAACATGGTAGCTAACTGCACCACCAGTAGTCACCAGCTATTCTAAAGTATTACATAAGTGTTTGAAAATACAAAAAAAGTATGAAAGTAATTAAGGGGAAATTTCAAAATCTGCATCCTTGGGACACAAAGAAACAATCGTATCCCCCTGCACTAACACATCAGTTACTTTTCTTTGCGTTTTTATATATTATATAAAAGTTTGAGGTCTAGAATTATGCATGATTGCAACAATCCCATGGTTATGAGGGAAAGGCTCCTATAAGTGGAAAAAGCATGAATCTCCTGCAAAAGCAGGCACAGACAGTTTTGAGGCATGAGGATGTGTCCGTGTGAAAAGAGACTTTGTGACAAAGCCAAGAGGAACACTAGATGACACTATGGAGAATTATTTAAATATGACTCAGAGTTATTTAATAAAGTAACAGACCTAACATCACAATGCAGTTTCTGAACAATAAAAGGTATGAATCTCTAATGTCTGGTGTTAAAGTGAGGCAGGAAAAATAAGAAGAGACATCAGGGACATACTGCCAACGGAGTGACAGGTACGGAGTATGTTGGTGTATGTATGTCTGCGCGCGCACGTGTGTGTGTGTGTGTGTGTGTGTGTGTGTGTGTGTGTGTGTGTGTGTGTGTACATGTTTGTCTGTGTGTGTTTTTGAATGCATGCATGTGTATGGGGGGATGCTTATGCCAATGCAATGCATGGGGCACCAGTTTAACTACAATAGGAAATTGTAGATCTGCACTAACGGTGATTAAGGACTATTCATAGACATGCAAATTATCTGATAATGTGCTCCTTAATCATTGCTCCTAATATGTCTTTGAACTGCTATTTCCCACATGTTGGAATCAGCCTCTTTTAGCCACAACTCTAACTGCCAGTGGTCAGGTTCTTTCTGAATCTCTAGGAATTTGTGCCCACAACTCAAAATGCAAGGCTTTATTAGAATAATAGGCAGATTCATATGCAACTCTGTACTGTTTGTCATGCACATAACTGCAGGGAATCAAGGCTATTACTAAGTAATTACCAAAATTCAGTTCTACAGATGCATTTTCATGCATTATTCTTTTGTTATTTCAGTATAATTACTGTACATCACTGAACCAGACTTTAGGGAAGAACCATCAATGAAAGTAGTGTACAACAGATCTAGGATCAAGGATACTACTTAGTTTCTAGACATTTTGGTTGATAAATAAATTGAGCAAAATTCTTAAGTGCATACATTATTTGTTCAAGCTTTATATAGAAACATAACACACTAGACTGGTGTATTGGACTTTGAATACTGGCTTGATAAAGCCAATTAATGCATTGTTTGTACCCATTTATGCTGGTTGTTCAATGGTTATTTGAAGGAAGAAAAAGATTCATGATTCTAATCGTCTTGTATGCGATGAACAATTGCTGGTGTCATTTGGATGACTATTGGATAGTGTGAAACTCTGATCTGGTTATTTGTTGGATTTTGGTAGTTTCTTAATAAAAATAAATGGGACTTACCAAATGAGGGAACAATACCACTACATTATTTATAAAACAGTTTTGTAAGAATACCTCTTTGGCAGCAAGACGCTGTTGTCCTAAGCATGTTATTAATTACATTCCTTGGTCTCATTTTGCAGAATAAATATAATTTGTTCTGACATTCAAGATTACCAGTTCTTTTCACACGATTTATTTAAGAAAATTTTGGCACAGAGTATTGGGAGACTGAGATTTAAGTGCTAAACTTAAAGCTGATGTTAAGAACAGAGCAGAATTATTGAAAAATCCCATGAGGCAGACTAGATCTGTTGATTTAGTTCTAATAATAAAATATTCCAGTCACGGGTACATAGGATTTGGGAGACTTTACTTCTTGATAAAGAATTGACAGAAATATTACCTACTACACGTAGATTTATTTATGGAAAGTATAGATCAATAGCTGTCAATTTCAGTTCTTACAAAGGAATGGTTGACTATAACTCCAATGAACAACAAAAAGCATTAGAGGCCACCGAGGCATTAGGATGTTTTCCCTGTGAACATTGTTCAGGTTGTAAGTTGATGGGCAAAAGTTGTCTTTTATTTCAGCTAATGTCCCCAAAGTCTTTGATAGTAAGTGTTTAAATATTTGTGATACTGAATGGTTATAATGTTTTGGTTGTCTGTAATTGCACAGGTTTTTATGTTGGTAAGACATAGAGATATTTTAGAATACAGATTTTTGAACTGCTAAGTGACATCCATTGTAAAAGGGATATTAATATAATTTATAAACATGTTAAGAAGCATAAACTGGCTGTCTTTACTTTTATTGAGATTGAATGAATTCTGTCTACTACATCTAATAAACTGGGGTGTGCCAAGATTCTCTCCAATAAGGAACATTATACAATGACCCCCCATTAATATTCAAAAATGCGCATGCTGATTGGTCAGCGTGCACGTTGTAAATCCGAGTTATAGTAATGGAAAAAGGACCGGTCGCACAGACTTTTTCCATTACTATAACTCTTACAGCAACACTGTCTCGTTATATTAAACAAGTTTAACATAGCGAGACAGCTTTAAAAAAAGCAATGGAGATTCTCCGTTTCTTTCTTTAAAGCTGTCTCGCTATGTTAAACCCATTTAACATAGCGAAACAGTTTGTAAAAAGCAACAGAGATCTTGCTTTCTCCGTTGCTTTTTTTCAAAACTGTCTCGCTATGTTAAATTGATTTAACATAGCGAGACAGCTTTAAAATAAGCAACGGAGATTTCCGTTGCTTATTTTAAAGCTGTCTCGCTATGTTAAACCCATTTAACATAGCGAAACAGTTTATAAAAAGAAACAGAGATCTTGCTTTCTCCATTGCTTTTGCCTACAGCTCTGATGTACTGCATAGGCGTACGCATGCGTAGTACATCAGAACTGCCGCAAAATACCAGACAGCTGTGGAAAGGCAGCAAGGAGGCATTATACAATGCCATTATTTAAGAAAAGTAATTATTTTTTTTCTTAAATAATGTCATTATAAAACAATAACCCACTTCTGGGTGTGGGTAATGCTGGATTTACCCACGGTTGGCTTTGTTTGGCCACTCGGGTTTCGCCCTCCTCGTGACCAAACCACACCAACCATGAGTAAATCCAGCATTACCCACACCCAGGCGTGGGTTATTGCTATATTATTGGACAGTGACAATAGGGATTTTGTTTTCACCAAGTTTGCATAGTCGTTTTAAACTAATCTTGATATGTTATTTGTCCATCAGATTAAGTCATTATTTGGTCAGTACTCATTCTTAAATACATTTTTGTTTGTTAATCATCTTATTGAATTTTAAGATTCAGGAATAAGATATATATTAAGATTGATATTGAATTTTAAAAAATGGTTTTGCCCTCATGACATGCTAACTTCTTGTATGTAAATGAACGCTTTATACTGCTTTGTGTAACAGAGAGGAAGGCTTTTTTGCCAAAACTAGTCTGTTCATTTAGTTGCCCTACTTGTTTTTGCAGCCACAATCTGTTCAAACAAATTTTTGTATGTGGATAAGTTGTCTGGTGCTGATTTGTGAGTTTTCATTTCAGAGACATGCAACTTATCTGCTAATGAGGTCTTTCATTGTTGTCTCTGAACTGCAGTTTCAAACATTGTGGAATTAGTCTATTTTGGTCACAGCTCTAATTGCCAGTGCTTTTTTTCTGTATCCTTAGGAATGTGTTCACATAACTCAAAATGCAAGTATTTACTAGAATAATCTGTAGGTTTATAAAGAGTTATGTAGTGTTTGTCATGCACTGAACTGCACAGACTCAAAGGTTATTACTACGTTATTAACAATGCAGTTGTTCAGCTGCTTTTTTATGCTTCTGTTTTTTTTTTTTTTTGTTTTGTTTTGTTTATTCCAGTATAGTCAGTGTACATTACTGAACCAGACTTTAGGGAAGAACCTTCAATGATAGTACTGTACATAGCTAGATAAATAGACAGTGACAGAAAGACAAACATGGACTTATGAACCAACACATTTAGCGAATACATAATTAATGTAAATCTGCACCTACAGTAGTTAATTCAGGTCGATACAGCATAATGAAGTGGTACCAAACTGTCTCACAAGACAATTAACAAAGCTAAATACAGCAGTCAAATACACACACTTTCTTATTGTGGTAGCATTACTGAAGTTTGAACCTAAGATGAACCATTCAGTGCTTTATAACTCAACACTATCAGTTTTGATTATGTGAAGCTGCGTGGAAACAAGTGCAATAACGAAACATATGAGGAAATGGTCACTTCTAATGGTGTTTACTCACCATTCATACATTTTCTAAACTGTATCCCAAGTTTTTTCCAGTCTAGTTGAGAGACACAATCTATCCAGCATGTCTTGGGTCTGGATCAAAGCTTCCACCCAGTGGGCTGTGCCTGGTAAACTCCTGCTCAGGCAACAAGGGTCACCCAAACTATTTGCTTAAACCATCTCAGCTGGCTTGTCTCTATCTGTAGAAGTTAAAGCTTTACTCTGGCACCTCTGTAGACTGTTGAACACCGCAGTCTGTCATGGATAGCCATTCTAGGAAACCTGGACAGATGTATCATTTTGTCACATCCATAATCTCTTCCTTTCAGTCATCACCCACAAACTTGTGACCATTGCTGAGGAGAGGGATGCAGTCTGACCAGTAAGTTGAAAGCTTTCCCTGGAGCATAGTTCTTTCTACTCCACCACAGTCTGTTACAATGCTGAAGTGCTAGCACTGTTGTACCCATCCTCTGGTCCATCTCCTAATCTCCTCTACCCTCATTAATGAGAAAGAACACAAAATTCGTAAACACATCCACCTGAGGTAGTTGCTTCCTTTCACCTGTTCATAGGTTCATAGGTTCATAGGTAGGTACTAGGCTATCGGCCCAAGGGCCTACGTAAGCCTAGCCAACAAGGTTCCCTGGCTTACGCCACCCAAGAAAGTTATTTTCCTGTGCCACTGTCGAGCAGAAACACAGAAGTGATCCCCAGGGTGTATTTCCTATTTCCCATCCACTCATCAAGATTTTTCTTGAAGAGTACTAATGAAGAACTTTGCTTAACATAGATGGGTAGCCTGTTCCAGACTATGGGAAGTCTCTGTGATAGGAATCTATCCCTCTAGCATGTCCTGTTTATTCTGGTGACAAGGTTTAGGTCCCTAGAGCGTGTAGCTCAGAGGGATTGGGATTTCTTTAGGTGTAGCATGACCAACAGCTTTGGGTTTGACACAGCTTTATATGTTAGGCAGAGATCACCTCGGAGTAGGCGATATGCTATGGAGTAAAGCTGGAGTTTTTTGAGACGGTCAGTGTAGGGCATTTCTTTGAGTCCAGTAATCCTCTTTGTGAGGTACTTCTGTGGCCTTTCCAGCTGCTGCAGATGTCTTGTGAGGTACATTGCAAAAGGGGCATTGTACTCTATAATGGGTCTAATGAGTGTCGAGTAGAGGGGAATGATGACCTCTTTTTTCCTGAATGAGAACCCTTTTATGATGAGGTGTGCCACATAGAAGGACTTCCTGACTACTGTGGTGATGTGACTATCAAAAGAGAGACTACTGTCCACTTGGGTCCCAAGGTCTCTTATCACGCATTCGGTGTTAAGTAGATTGCTGCCTATGTGGTAGTTCATGGGTGCAGAATTTTTACCAAAGGGGATGACACTGCACTTTTTGCATTGAGCTTGAGGCCAAGGCTCTGACACCAGGCATCTGTCTCAGAGAGGCCCTTCTGTAGGATGTTCACATCATTTGGGGACTTGACTATAGCTCCTAGTTTGCAGTCATCTGCAAACTTCGTTAGCCAGAGGCCTTCTGTGTTAGCCTGTACTTCAGAGAAGTATATACCAAACAGGAGCGGTCTCCCTGTGGTACTCCACTTGTCACTGGTTTGAGGTCAGATTTGGAGTCTGCAACTTTTACAGTGTGGGTTCTGTCAGTGAGCCAGTTGCCAACCCATCTTGTGACGTAGGGATTTATGCCTAGTTTATTGAGTTTAGCTATAATTCCAGAATGGGGGATGGTGTTGAAAGCCTTGGCGAGGTCAAGATAGGCTGTGTGAACCACCTTACCCTCATCTACGGCTTTGGTGACTGCCTCAAAGAAGTTGATCAGGTTCAGGAGGCATGATCTGCCTTTCACAAACCCAAACTAGGTGGGATCCAGAGTTTGGAGGTTACCAATGTCTTTGTTTATGAGTTCCATGATGATACGTTCCATGGCCTTGCAGACCAGGCTCGTCAAGCTAATAGGTCTATAGTTCCCGGGATCAGTGGTGGCTCCCCCTTTGTGGAGTGAGATAACTGTTGCTGTGTGCCATTCAGTGGGCACAAAGCCTGATGCGAGGCTATTATTGAACATGGTACTTAAGTGAGGAGCCAGTTCATTCTGAAGTTCGTGTAAAACACAACCTGGGATGTTGTCCAGTCCCATGGATGCTGTGTTTTTGGCTTTAGAGAGTGCAGCTTTCACCTGCATAGTTGTGATTACAGGGACTCTGCATTCTTCCTGTTTAGATATGGGCCCTTTAGGGGGTGGGGGGGGGGGAGTTAGCACTGAACCTATCTGCCAGGATGTTGGCAATATTAGTTGGTTCTGTAATTTTCGTGCCTTTGTGCTGTAACTCAGAGCAGATCTGGGTGTTGCCATTGAGATTCTTGACATAGCTATAGAATGCTTTGTGGTTGTCCTTGGAATTAGTGGCAATTTTATTTTCGTAGCTAGCTTTGGAGGATCTTATAAGGGATCTCAGCTTCTTACTGAGGCTGATCAGGGAGCTCCTCCACTCATGGGATTTTACTCTCTTTTGCAACAGTTTCTTCCTTCTGTTGTACAGTTTGTTTATGGCAGGGGACCACCAGATTGGCTTCCTTTTTTTTGGAGGATAGCATCTTGGTTCTGTTTGGGATAGCAGGATCCATGCACTCATCTAAGTGTTTATAGAGTGCATTTGTGTAGGATTCAGCAATTGTAACTGTATTGTCCATCTGCATGGGTGTCATGAAATTCACTACTTCTATCTTAAGAAGCATGAAGTTGGCTTTGGAGAAATTTTTTACTGTAGTTTCTTTAATGGGGGGTGGGGGTGGGATGTGGATATCAAGGGTGATTAGCTTATGGTCGGATCGGACCAACGAGGAGTTGACTTCAGGTGTGGAACACCGGTCACTCATGTTGGTAATGACTAGGTCTAGGATATTGTTGCCCCTGGTGGGGGTGTGGATAAGTTGATCTAGGGCATTAGAGTTTATGAATTCCAGAAAGTGTTGCGCTAAGAAGTTGGTACATGAGTAGTTTTCCCAGTTAATGGCGGGGTAGTTGAAGTCACCCATTATTAGTGTGTTTGGTTGAACCCTAATATTTTCCAGTACATCAAGAAAAGAGGAGTGGGAATCCTGGGGCATGGTGGGGGATCTGTAGCAAGCTACAATTTGGATTGCAGTTTTGCCAAGAGTTAGTTGCACTTGGATAACCTGGGATGCATTATACTGAGCAACTAGCCTGGAGGTGTGGATATCCTTAATGAATATGGACACACCCCCACCTTTGGTGTTTTGGTCCAGGTTACATGGCTAAAAAGTGTGGTATGAGTTATAGCCTGGTAGTGCTGGGGTGCTCTCTGGAGCCTTGAACCAGGTCTCAGTCACTGCACAGATATCGATGTTCTCCATTTTAAGGAGTGCCTCGAGTGAGTGCAATCCAGTCTCTTTCCAGATAAAATCATGTATTCTGATTTGGAGATATTGATTTACATCCCAGTCTCCTCACACTCTGCAGTTAAACACTCCAGCACACGCTGGAGATCAGATTTGCTTGAGTCCAGAGGGACAACACCATCTGCAAATAACAGAAATGCAGCTTTCATTTTCACAAACAGGAGAGACACCAAACCTCATTTGTACTTTACTATCCTATTATATAAATGATAAACAGGAGGGAAGACAATATTCTCCTTTGTAGAGTCCAAAATCCACCTTAGGTGTATCTGAGATGTCACCAAGAATGTACGTACATCTCTCATTCCTCATATACAGGGACCAAATGGCACAGAGTACCAGTTCTTGGGCCCATACATATATAATATCTCTCACAGGACATTCCAGGATAAACAGTCCTTATCCTTTCTAGATGCACAAAACATATGTAAATAGGACTGACAAACTATTATAACACATCCAATATCAATGCAACAATAAAGATTATATCCTTTATTCCATGGCTAGAATGGAATCTGCCTTGTTCCTCTTGAATCAGAGGCTCAGTTATCAAGTAAAGCCTCATTTCCAGCACTCTGGCAGAGGCTTTTTATAGTATTGTTATGCAATGTGACACATCTGGGAGTGCAGCATACCCTTTCTTCCCAGTTTTCTAAAAATGGGGACCATAACACCAGTTTTATCCAATTGCATTGTTAGGAGAAATTGGGAGATTTTAACAACTGGTTCTGCTATAGAAAGTAGTTGGAGAAACTCCAAGGTTTGTTTTAGAAAAAAGAAAACTTCTCTGGCTACTAAATCATCAAGCAAGGGAACTTCTGCATGCAGGGATTTTGCTGCATATGAATATATAAGTAGAAGTGGATGCTATGTTCACCATAACACTAGCAATTCATATGTATTCAAGAACTATCCTGATTGTGCCAGCAAGCACTTGGTCT
>NC_056731.1:386074975-386127475 GCF_019279795.1 Protopterus annectens
TGAAAACCAAGCAGTTTGTTGAATAATAGTCCAATGCAGTTCAAAATTGCAACCAAAAGTTTTAATAGTCGACAAGAACAACAATTATTAACATGAGCGCTTTCGCCTGGTCATACCAGGCTTTTTCAAGTGAGACAAAAAGACTGGGGGTTAAGTAACAAATTTAAAGCGGATGTTTAGAACAGAGGAGGACTATTGCAAAATTCCATGAGGCAGACTAGATCTGCTGACTCTTTAGCACTAATTTCTACTTTTGGTTCTAATAACAAATTATTTTATTCATTGATAAATAGGCATTGGACACTTTACTTCTTGATAAGGAATTGACAGAAATATTACCTACTACACATAGATTTATTTTTAGGAAGGATAGATCAATAGCTGGCGATTTCAGTTCTTGCAAAAGAATGGTTGACTATAAGTACAATGAACCACAAAAATTGATACAAGCTACTAAGTCATTCAGATGTTTCCTCTGTGGGCATTGGTCAGCTTGTAAGGAGATGGGCGAAAGTCACTCTTTTATTTTGGCTAATGTCCTCAAAGTTTTTGACAGTAAGTGTTTAATTACTTGAGATACTGAATAGTTATTTTTTTACTTGTCTGTAATTGCACATATTTTTATGCTGGTAAGACATTGAGATATTTTAGAACATGGATATTTTAACAACTCAGTGACACCCATTGTAAAAGACAGAGTAATGCTCTTTCTAAACAAGTTAAGAAAAGTAAGGGGGTTGTCTTTACTTTTATTCAAATTGAAAGTATTCTGTCTACTACATCTAATAAACTGGTTTGGACCAAGATTCTATCCAATAAGCAACATTATTTGACAGCAAAATTAGGGACTTTGTTTTCATCTGATTTGAAAAAGTTGTTTTAATTTAAGCTTGATATGTTGTTTGTCCATCAGATGAAGTAATTATTTGGTCAGTACTCATTCGTAAATACGTTTCTGTTAATCAACTTATTTCATTTTAAGATATAGGAATAAGATATATATTAAGATATTATACTGGATTTTAAAAGATGGTTTTGCCCTTATGACAAACTTTGGCATGTGGATAAGTTTTCTGGAGCTGGTTTTATGAGTTTTCAATTCAGAGACATGCAAATTATCTGCTATTATACCATGACCCCCCATTAATATTCCAAAACATGCACACTGATTGACCAGCGTGCACATTGTAAATCGACTTATACTAATGGAAAAAAGTCCGGTTGCCCGGACTTTTTCCATTAGTATAAGTCTCTTTTAAAACACTGTCTCGCTATGTTAAAAGAGTTTAACATAGCGACACAGGTTTAAAAAAAGCAAGGGAGATCTCCGTTGCTTATTTTAAAGCTGTCTCGCTATGTTAAACCATTTAACATAGCGAGACAGGTTTAAAAAAAAAAAGCAACGGAGAAAGCAAGATCTCCGTTGATTTTAAATGTTTCGCTATGTTAAATGGGTTTAACATAGCGAGACAGCTTTAAAATAAGCAACAGACATCTCCGTTGCTTATTTTAAAGCTGTCTCACTATGTTAAACCCATTTAACATAGCGAAACAGTAAAAAGCAATGGAGATCTTGCTTTCTCCGTTGCTTTTGGCCACAGCTCTGATGTACTGTGTAGGCATGCACAGTACATCAGAACTGCCGCGGATACCAGACAGCTGCAAATGGTTACTAGCTAATGATAGGAGTCTAAACATGAAACTGCACTCATTGCTAGCATTCTTAATCCTGTAAGATGGTGATATTTGTACAGTCACAGAAACCTGGTTCAAAGCTTTGGGGAGCACCCTAGCCATACCAGGTTACTCATCCTATCATACATTCAGACCCCAAACTGTGAGCAGCAAAGCAAAAGGAGGTGGAGTTGCAATATATATTAAAGACATACACACTTCCAGGCTGGTCAAACAGTATGACACACAGGAGATATCCCAGGTGCAGTTAACCATTGACAAGACTCCTATTCAAATCATAGCCAGCTACAGGCCCCCATCTTTGACTCTTGATGCCCACTCCACCTATATGGACCTCTTTGAATCTATCAGGATTCAACCCTTTACCCTAATCCTGGGCGACTTTAACTATCCAACCATAGAGTGGAAGAACTACTAATGCCAAAACACAAATGCCCAGAGATTCCTTGATTTCATCAATGCAAATGCCTTGGACCAGCTGGTCACCATCCCCACAAGAGGTGATAATATCATGGACTTGTTATTAACGAACATGAGCAACTACTGCAGCATACCTACAGTGTCATCCTCCCTGGTAAGATCCGACCACAAAGCAGTCACTTTTGAAGTCACCATCTCCCCAATCCCTCCACCCCAGCTAGGGTCAAACAAAAAACCTTCCCAAAGCTGATTACAACCTTAGCATTCATATAGCTGCATGGAATCAGGAATACCTGACAGGACAAAATCATTCCCCTCACAGAAGAGTAAAACTGTCTAGTGGACATATGAAATAAATAAAATTTACAATAAAAGGAAAAAAAATGCTGTCAAGGACCTAGAAGGAGCAGCTGCCTAATTGTAAGCAATCTCTCCTTAGCCTGAGCAAGCAAATAAGAGCACTAGTGAAATCCTCCACAGCAAACTTTGAGTCCAAACTGGCCACAGCTGCTAAAGACAATCATAAAGCCTTCTTCACATATGTCTGCAATCTCAAAGGTAGCACTCAGATCTGATCAAAATTGGTGGTCAAGGACACGACATACACAAATGGCATAAATATAGCCAACCTGCTGGCAGACAGGTTCAGTGAAAACTTCACCTTTCTGTCTCCCCATCAGTAAATCAGGACATCCCCAGCACCTGCCCTCTCCCCTTATCTCTGGGGAGCAAGTCATCACTGCTCTCTCAAAGGTAAAAAAATACAGCCTCCATGGGACCCGATAACTTCTCAGGCTGCATTCTACATGAACTCAGGCAGGAACTTGCAGCACCATTAGGCACCCTATTCATCCAAAGCCTGAGTACCAGCATCATCCCAGCCGAGTGTAGGGCAGCCACTGTCATCCCTTTGCACAAAGGTGGAACATCCACTGATCCAGGAAATTATAGACTCATCAGCCTAACTAGCCTAATCTGCAAGGCCATGGAATGGATTATCATGGACCTCTTTAACAAGGACATTGGCAACCTGCAAACACTCAATCTCATACAATTTGGTTTCATCAAGGGGAGGTCATGCCTGTTAAATTTGGTCAACTTCTTTGAGACAGTCACCAAAGCCATGGACAAGGGGAAGACGGTGCACACCGCCTACTTTGACCTGGCCAAAGCCTTTGATACTATTCCCCACTCGGGTTTAATAGATGAACTCTCTCAGCTAGGCATCAATCCATTTGTTACCAGATGCGTAGCAAACTGGATCACTAATAAACCCACCTAGTCAAAATAGGGGAAGCCACCTCAAGCAGTACACTCGTAATGAGCCTTGTACCCCAGGGATCAGTCTTAGGGCTTCTGTTGTTTGTAATATACTTTTCTGAGGTGCAGGTCAAAACCAGTGGGCTATGGCTGACCAAGTCTACAGATGACTGCAAACTGGGTACTGTCATCAATTCCCCTAGTGAGGTGGGCATCCACCATAAAATTACTGGTGCCAGAAACATGGCCTCAAATTGAATGCCAAAAAAATGTATCATCATCCCCTTTGTAGAGAATGGCATCCCCACAAATTATCACATTAATAACAGGTCCTAAGTATGAAATCAGTCATGAGGGACTTGGGCACCCAGGTTGATAGCAAACTGACTTTTGACCACCATATTGCCTACATTGTATGGAAAGCTTTCTACATGGCCCACCTCATTAGTAAGGGTATCTCATCCAGGGACAAGGAGGTCATAACATCTCTGTATTCTTCCCTTAAAAGACCCATTATTGAGTACAATGCCACTATCAGCATGTACCTCACAAAGCACATGCAGCAACTGGAGAGGCCACAAAGGTTCTTCACCAGGAGAATCTAGGGCCTCAAACATCTACCCTACACAGATAGGCTAAAAGCCCTGTCCCTCTATTCAGTCTCATACAGACTCCTCAGATGTGACCTCTGTCTGGCATGCAAAGCAATCTCAGACCCTGCCTTGATGGGACTGCTGCATATTCGCAAGCCCAGCTCCACTCGAGTAACCTGCAATTCTGACCTCAACCTGGTTTGTGACATTAATAAGACTTGTTGTTGGGTCAGATTTGTGTCTCAGAGACTCCCCTTTATGTGGAATAGACTGCCTTTCCACGTGAAGCAGAGTACCTCATTAACCCTTTTTAAGAGCAACATGGATACCTGGATGGGGAACAGAAAATACATCTATGGGATTCCAAGTGTATCCCTGCTGGACAGGGGCTTCAGGTGCTGACTGGTCGGAACATGGGCTAAATTTTTGGCTAAGCTTATAAGGGCTTCAGGGCCAATAGCCTAGTAACTTACTATGATCCCATAATCTTATGATATGACACCAACATTAAGACACCCCTCCCAGGGCCTAAAAGAAAAATTAAGGCCATTAAATGAGAACATACCCTGACAGGATACAGTACATGGTAGGAATGGAGCCTCTGTAGCATGTCCTTTGGTTAGTTCTGGCTCAACTGAATGGCAGCTGACTGACTATTTAGTTAGTGTCTAATGCTGTAAATGTCTATCATAACAGAGTGCAAATGTTTCTAATGAGAAAAAAATACAGCTTCCTGCTTCTCAAAGCCAAGTCATACCTGCTATGAAAGCTGCATGTATTTCCAAGACAAATATTTTTTCCAAATCCTTTTTTCTAAATCAAAGTGATACAAACCATTTCATAACATCATTAATTGTCCTTCAGTGCACTAATAATTAAAAATGTAAATGTAAACATCTGTAAATGTGCCTCTGACAGGATTTCACTATAGCACTTGACTCACCAATATTTAGAAGTATTCCATTCATCACTGAATATGACAGCTAAGCAAGCTCCTGCCTGGTGCAGAGTTCTACAGCAGCAGAGAGAAAAAAGAGAGACTTTGGCGTGATTATCATTTTTCTGCATATTTAGCTGCCTTTAGCTAATTCCCCCTAAAACACTGAGTTTGTTAGAGCTTCTGTGATTTAAAAAGCTTGTTTCAGCTGCATAGTGTACTTATTTTACTGACTGCACTTTAACAAAGTCATTTTTGTGTTTAAAGTACCTGTTTAACTGTTATAGGCTACACACTCTAGTGTGATACTCATGTCTGTGCATTTAAAGTGTTTTTTTTTATTGTATCTGTTTTCTTTTCTGAAAAAAAAACAAAAAAAAAAAATATATATACTTGTTTTCCTGCCTTTCTAAGCTAGTATAGTCCAGTTTTCAGGTTAGTGTGAATTCATGGCTGTGTTACAAGTTTCTGTATTTGCCCATACCTTACTTGGATAGAAAGAAGTTTCTCTGTTCACCTGTGAGAGAGGGGAGCTTTGAGCAGCCTATCTGTCCCTGGAGGAGTGGTTTCAGCCCAGAAATCAGTAGTTTATTGGCCATTTTGGGCTAATTTCTATCTCTTTCATTTCCCTGCTATACAACCTATATTAGCGGGGTTTTGCATGCCGGGCAGTGCTGGTTAGCTAGGGTATAACTATTCCCAGCTCCACAAAGTCTACTCTTCAATTTTTCTCTTGGAACTAGCAAAACTTTCAACTTAAGCACTCAAACCATTCACTTCTCAGCCTGGCACTTGCTCAAAACTCATAGCAAGCACTAATAAACCTTAGCACTAGACCCCCCCCTATACTGTAGAGAAGGACAAGGCTCTCTATTCGACCTTATCAGCCAATCAGTAAAACAGCTCACTGTACCTATCCAGGCATGTCCAAAGGGGAGTTTCAGGTGTACTCTCTGGTCCAACTGGTGAATCTGGGCATTTTGAAGCAATGTTACAACAGTCTCATGTACACAGACAACCCTCTCCTCCTACCACCAAACACATTAGAGAGAGATGCAATTATACGGCCAAACTGGAGGCTAAGCTTTCTCAACCCAAGACTGTACCAGACAGTGAAGAGGAGAAGGAAATTACTTGCATCACACCACCAGTCTCACATAGACCTATGAAACCAGCACCGGCAAAAAACACACATAAATACACAAAAACGTACTCGGATGCTCTAAATAAAATTCTGCAAAAGCAACAGAAACCTCCAAAGCAGATATCCAATTAGCCTCCACTCCCCAACACAAACCATGAAACACATACTTCGCAAAACCATTGTGCCATGAAATCACAGCCCTTAAGGCAAAATAACATACCCAACACACTAGTAATAGGTGACTCTATAGTCAGGCACACTGATGTCCCACTCACTAGGCTGAAGAAGGAGAAGGTTACTGTTAGCTGCCTGTCGGGCGCCAGGATCCGCCACATAACACAAGCACTCAGGTCACTACAGAACAAGTATAAATATGACTCTGTCATTGTCCATGTTGGTGTGAATGACCTGAGCCATACCTCCCTGGACTACATGAAAAGAGACATGGAAGAGCTCTCTGAGCACATAGCCCAGGCTGGTATGACCCTGTCCCTGAGTAGCATCCTGCCCTCATCAAGAATGATACCACGGCATAAAGAAAACATTATCAATTTCAACAATTATCTAAGCTTCTGGTGTCATTCAAAGGGGATCCAGTGTTTGTCAGCCTGGGATGACATGTTCGACAAGCCACACTGCTTCACTAGAGGCGGTTTGTACCTTTCACCCTTAGGCTTTCGATTACTGGCCAAGTCTCTTGCCACTCCCATAGTGCCTTTTTTAGGCAAGGCTCAAAAGACAAACCCACCATCATAAATAGCACAAGTAACAAAAAACAGGATAATGCTACTCAATGCCAAAAGTCTAAACCTCAAAATGCATGCACTCGAGGCACTCCTCAGTATGGAGAAAATCGATATATGTACAGTAACAGAAACCTGGGTTAAGGCTCCAGAGAGCACCCCAGCACTACCAGACTACAACTCATACCATACATTTTGGCCACAAAACCTGGACCGAAATACAAAAGGCAGGGGTGTATCCATATTCATCAAGGATACCCTCACCTCCAGGTTAGTGGCACAGCACAATGCTTCAGAGATCATTCACGTGCAACTAACAATGGGCTGAACTTCAATTCAAATTGTAGCTTGCTACAGATCACCCACCATGTCCCAGGACCCACATTCCGCATTTCTGGAAACACTGGGAAACATAAAGGTCCTACCAAACACCCTGATATTGGGTGATTTCAGTTACCCAAACATTAACTGGGAGAACTACTCAAGTACTAACTCCCTTGCCCAACATTTCCTAGAATTTATAAACTCAAATGCCCTGGGTCAACCCGTCAACACCCCCACTAGAGTTGACAACATATTAGACCTGGTCATCACCAAAATGGGTGACCTGTGTTCCACACCGGAGGTTAACCAAACGCTGGTTAGATTTGAAGATAAACTAATCACTCTGGATATCCACATTCCACCCCAACCCCCAGTCAAAGAAACCACAGTGAAAAACTTTTCAAAAGCAAACTTCACGTTACTTAAGACCGAGGTGGAAAGTTTCAAATCCCCCATGCTAAAGCATAACACTGCCCAAGCTGCAAAATCCTTTACTAATGCACTCTATGGGCACATATAAGAATGCATGGATTGTGCTATCCCAAGAAAAACCAAGACTCACTCCTCCTAGAAAAGGAAACCGGTCTGGTGGACTCATGCCATAAACAAGCTATACAATAGAAGGAGGAAACTAGTACAGAAAAGAGTAAAATCCCAAGAAGGGAAGACATCCCTGATTAGTATCAGCAGAAAACTATGATCCCTGATAAAATCATCCAAGGCTAGCTTCGAAAGAAAAATTGCAAAGGACTCCAAAGATAACTACAAAGCATTCTTTAGCTATGTCAAGAATCTAAGTGGCAATTCTCAGATCTGCTCAGAGTTAGTGCAGAATGGCACAAAATACACTGAACCGACTGATATCGCCAACATCCTGGTAGACAGGTTCAGTGCAAACTTCACCCCCCCCCTCACCCCCAAAATGCCCCATAACCATACCAGAAAAATGTAGTTCCCCTGAAATCACAGACAGGTCAAAACAGCCCTCTCCAAATCCAAAAACACAGCATCAATGGGACCGGACGGTGTTCCAGGCTGCGTCCTACACAAGCTCAAAGATGAACTAACCCCTCACCTAAACACACTTTTCAAACTCAGCCTCTTCACAGGCTACATGCCATAGAGTGGTGCACAGCAATGGTTATTCCACTCCACAAAGGTGGAGCCACAACAGACCCCGGGAACTATCGCCTTATAAGCCTGACTAGCTTGGTCTGCAAGGCTATGGAGCGCATCATCATGGATCTGATTAACAGAGACATTGGAAACCTCCAAACACTGGACACTACCCAGTTTGGCTTTGTTCAGGGCAGATCATGCCTCCTAAACCTGGTGGACTTCTTTGAGACAGCTACCAAGGCTATAGATGAGGGAAAGGTGGTCCACACAGCCTAACTAGACCTCACAAAGGCCTTCAACACCATTCCCCATTCTGGTATTATAGACAAACTCACCAGCCTGAACATAAACCCCTACATCACCAGATGGGTTGCCAGATGGCTCATGGACAGAACCAAATTGGTAAGAGTTGCGGGAGCTAGGTCTGACTCTAAACTGGTTACAATTGGTGTTCCCCAGGGCTCAGTCCTAGGACCCCTCCTGTTCGGCATATACTTCTCAGAGGTACAGGCAAGCACAGGAGGACTATGGCTGACCAAGTTCACAGATGACTGCAAACTAGGGGCTATAACTGACTCTCCAGCTGACACAGACATCCTCCAAAAGGGTCTCACTGAGACAGATGCCTGGTGTCAAAACCATGGCCTCAAGCTAAATGCCAAAAAGTGCACAGTCATCCCCTTTGGAAAAAACAAAGTACCCACAAACTACCACATAGTTGGTAACCCCCTAAATATGGAAGACGTAATAAGGGATCTGGGGACCCAAGTAGATAGTAATCTCTCCTTTGATAATCACATTGCCAAAGTGGTTTGGCCCACCTAATCACGAAAGGGTTTGTATCCAGATCAAAAGAGGTCATTGTGCCCTTTTACGCATCACTCATCAGACCCATCATAGAGTACAATGTCCCATTAGGGATGTACCTTACAAGACACCTGCAACAGCTTGAAAGACCACAGAAGTACCTCACCAAGAGGATCACTGGCCTCAAACAGATGCCCTATGCAACTCTGCTGAACAAACTCCAGCTGTACTTAGTTGCATACCGCCTACTCAGAGGTGATCTCTGCCTGACATACAAGGCCATGTCCAACCCAGAAGTGATGGACATGCTTCACCTATAGAAAACCATATCCCCTTGAGCAACACGATCTAGGGATCTAAACCTCGCCACAACAATAAATAGGACGTGATGGATTCCTGTCCCGGAGACGTCCCATGCTCTGGAACAAGATTCCAGTCTACATTAGGCAGAGCTCCTCACTAACACTCTTCAAGAGAAATCTTGATGAGTGGATGGGAAACAGAAAGTTTACCCCGTGGATCACTTTAGAGGCTCTTCTGGACAGAGGCACAGGGAACTAATCTAAGGGGGCGGCGAAAGCCAACACATTCCAGCTAGGCTTATAAATGCCTTTGAGCAGATAGCCTAATAAGTACCTATGAACCTATGAACCTATAAACTGGAAATCATTGCAATATGAAAAACAATTAAAATATGATGTTTAATAATGAGGATAAGACATTTGTGACCATTTTGTTGATGTCAAAATTGCACAGTAGTTGTGAGATGTTCAAACTTTCAAATAGATTTAAAAGAATATATCAAAGTTTTATGATAATCAAAATACTTAATTAACTTCTAGGATGCCTCTTCAGTTTCCTCCATTCCATTTAAAATGGTGTGCGCCTATTACACTCTTTTCATAGAGAAAAATACATAAAATACATTTTTTTATTTTACATAAGAACTGTAGATAGAAACACAGATCATTTTTCGGTATTTTTGCAATTACTGCAGCAGTGAACAAGGATGAAATAATTGCATGAAAGAGCCCCAGTCACAAGGATAAACAAGCATTAATATGCATTAGCATACACATTTGTTTTCCTAAAAATACATCAAAATGCAAAGCTGAAAAATACTACATATACACAAAATGCAGATGGATCGCCCTTGCATTCATTTTGAAATATGTCCAGAGCTGTTGTCAGCCATCCTGTTTGCCTTGAATTCATTAAAAGTAGAGAAGGAGGAACAGGAAGATTACATGGCGGGGTAACTGTTGTATAAGAGCAGCAACCACTTCCTCTGGGAAAGGTGTGCAATATCTTCACACACACTAAGCTTCTAGGAAGTGATTCTTACAGGGAATGAAGTAAATTAACAGTAAGTAAGAAACTTTATTCCTTTTATAATTATATTACATAAATATGACTTGTGATTTGATCTGCATATTACGACATAAAGAATGCAACATTATATACTATATACTATATATATTTATATTCACACACACACAAACACACACACACACACACACACACTATACACGTTTGCTCACTTGTGCACATTTACATTTATCTATGTGTGTACTTGTGTTTGCGTGTGTCTATATGTGTTTGTGTGAATAATAAGTGCACGCATATGTATATGCATATATTATTTAAAAATTGCATATACATATACACACACTTACATACACACAGGCACGCACACACACACACACACACACACACACACACACACACACACACACACACACACACACACACACACACACAGAATGACTTGTCCATAAAGTCTATCAAATTTTTTTGTTTTTATTCAGCATGTGTGACAATAAACTTTGTAAGAAAATTGTGTTTCTTTCTGTTCTTTAACTAACTGTGAAGTACTCCACTAAATATATTACAAGACTGAAAGTTCAATAAATAAAATGTGTATTAATCTGTTATTTCTGAAGATTTTAGCCATTTTGCTCTTTAGCAATAAATGGTATGTTGAGTGATTTTTCTTTTTAAAGTCTAAACAATATTAAACAACAAATACATACCAGTAGCAGATAAAATGGTAGTATTCTATGGTGTCCATAAGTGTGTGTACATGTGTTTTCAGACTATGCTTTGCATGTGTGTGTGTGTGTGTGCGTGTGTGCGTGTGTGTGTGTGTGTGTGTGTGTGTGTGTGCGTGTGTGTGTGTGTGCTTCTATGCATTCTGGTATAGAGTGGCCTATGCAAGACTAGGTCAGTCAGTCCTTTACTCATATTAGTTGTTAATATATATTCATACTCACTATGACACTAAAGGTGATAAAGTATTTACTAGAAAAAGAATTAATGAATTCATGAATTGATTAATTAACTAATTAATTACACTTTAAAGCTGAGATCATGTTATAATGGGCTAAACTGATTTCTAACAATCTATACTGGATTTGTTAACTTTTTTATTGTAATAAAAAACATTTCAGAGGAAAATCTATAACATGAAAATTATGCTCATTATAAAGACATGCAATTATTATCAACCTTTTAACCTACTTTCTGTAGCCTGGGGGGGGGGGGGGGCGGGGATGGACAGAAGAAAATGGAGTACTCTGAGTAACTGTATGCATACATGGGATGAGGTGCAAATGACTCAGAAAGTAACTAGCAGGCAGGACTGAACTAGAGACCGTCGAGATTTTAGGCAGAAAATATAACCACTGATCCACCATGATTGTCTCACTGGTAAGTGGGGAAAACAGTGTTCAGCTAAATGAATCAAAGTACATTATGTTGTTGCAGATTATTGTACAGCACTCTGGATAGCTTACTGACATTTGACACTTTCAAAGGTTGCACTTGGAGTTTTATGCTCACCCAGTCCAAACAGTATTTGTACAGCTGCAGTACAGTGTGTGAACAACTTGTTTCAGGTTCTTACTATTATTTCAAAGTGTTTGGACAAGGGACAGCATTAGTAGTAACAGGTAACACACCTTCTTTTAAATTTATGATGACAAACATAAGCATCTAATTTTGTAATTAAGTTTTGTTAGCTGTCAAGACAGAAAATTAGGTCTGTATAAGGAAATGTATGCCCCCAGTTAATTATGACAAATCTGCAGTAAAATGTTCTGCATGTTGGTTCACTCTCTCTTAAGTTGAATTATAAACATCTAATTTTTATGATAATTTAATTGCTGTGCTGACATAGATCAAAACAGATATGTGATTACAGTGCATTTCTGTAGTGGTGAAGATTTATTTTGCTGTGATTTGATATTAAGATTAGTCTGAATATTATTATTATTTATCACTCGATTTCTATGAAAATAGAAGCTTCACAATCTGGAATCCTCAAAGCACTAACCTTGTTTCAAATCATATCAAAAGCTGTATGAATGACATGTTTAGTGTTATGGTTAGTAGGAATATAATATACAGTTGCAGAAAGTCTGCACTTGAATCTTGTTGGCAACAGTTTCCTTTTTTAACTTTACTTAGTATAGGTTCCACAGACGTATTTTAAATATGATATAATATCAAATGCTATGTCATACAAAAATCAAAGAAAAGTCATTGTAGTACAAACACTCAAGTGTTCACATAGCAGTGAACAAACATCAGCTATTGTTCCAAGACAATATCAGTGAAATTATATACAGCTTATTTATTTATTTTTATTTACACTTTGTTGACTGGGCTAGTGCCACTAAGTTAATGGACTCTTTTCCAGGAAGAACAAAGATGGTATTCACACTGAATAGGGAAATATGGCAAGGACAGTGGGGAACATGCCCTAGTCTTTTTCCCATAAGTGCCATGGGATCTTCTCCAACCTCCTGGGCTATTCCCAGCTCATGTAAATAATGGGGCATCAGTGTAAAATCTCATTTAATGGACTTATTATATGATTAGGCACTATCTTGGCAGTCTTATCTCATTTCTCTGATTATATTTTCCAAACTCACTGTAGCTCTGTTTGTGCTGAGAAGTTTAATATTAGGATGAAACTGTTTGTAGATTTCGGTAACTGAAATCAGTCAAATGTCTCACAGAATGCTATCACCACATAACTGAGATATAAAAATAAGCCATTGACTGTCTCATTGTCATCTATTCTAGCTGTTAGAATAATTGGTTGAAGAAAGAGTTCTGCAGTGCACCATGTTGTTGTCAAAGTATTAGAATAGCTGATAGTAGCTGGCAGGTGATTATAAGGAGATATACTGTTTGATCAGGTGTTTTGTTGATCTTCATTAAGTGAACATCATCATGTTTCATGATCTGATGTACAAATAATGCAGTCAAAAATTATTTAACTGAGGTCATTAGAAGGATGAATCTTTTATTTGCAATGTAGTTAAATTTGAGTTTATACATTTATTTATTTGCTTCCTTTTGTTAATTGGGAAAGTGTAGCTGGGAATGTCCATTTTCAGTAGATCCCTTTGAGAAAACTATTGATCACTTAAACATTTCTATTGCAGTTTATGTACTAACTGTTACAACAGTTAAAATGACAGCAAAGCAAAAATATTATTCTCTTCAGAAAGCCCAGTAATCCAAAGACCATCACACCGCTGCTGTGAACTACACTTTATTAAATACTTAGAATATACAAAATATATATAACCAATAAGTGCTTTCATCTAATCTTTAAAACAGACCATCAGATGAAACATCATAGCTAAGCAAGCATTTTTAAAACAAGCAAACACTATAAACTACAAACTACAGAAACACCACTTCTAAGCCATGTACATGATTATAGAAATATGCAGCTTTTCAGTAATTATATTAGAGAAATACAGTTAAAATTTACTCAGTTTATTCCAGTAAGTTTAACTGGGGTCAGTAATCAAATATGTACTTGCATGATATGCTCCACTGGTGCAATGCAAAAGAAAGACTGTAGGAGACATGGTGATCTGAACTAAAACAGTAATGGTATCTTAAAGGAATAGCTGTAAAAAATGTGGTCACTGTCTATGTAAAGGCTTAAGGCATTCCCAGTAGCACAACAAGTAGCACACTTCTGGAAGACCAGAAGGCTGTGGGCTGTATTCCCACTGCATTTTATTAGATTGCTGACACTGCAATGGAGTATTTTGGGATGCTAGCCATATCATTTACTAAGACTATGACTAACAGGGGCCTGACAGCAATTCCACCTAACTGCTTGGCTACACCTGGTCAAGTCTTGGATACATCTTGTGGCACTCATTGTCAGATCGAGAGCACCTTGCACATCAATAAGGCAAATCTGACAAAAACCCTACTTGTCTTGTGTCTCCAATAATGATATAGTGAAGGCTGTGATGTGATTTTGGTTTTATGTCCAGGATACCTTTCCTTTAGTTCACGCTGCATCCTCATTACTTGATATCATAACATCATACTGCTTGTCCAGTTAGTCAGTGCTCTCTCTCTCTCTCTCTTCACTGATTTATAATGGGTGACTTCTTTATTTTGACTGTCATAGTAATCTCATTTTTATATTTGCATTTAATAAGTAAACATAGTATATGCTTGAATTCGTATTTAGCCACTGAAAGCACTGTATTTACTGAGTTGAATATCACTATTACCTGTATCTGCTCCTCTTGCAGAATTTACTTTGTGAATTTTCAATGTTACCTGAAGGTTGTCCTTTTTGTCTTCTAAGAAGTTTGCCTCTGGGACTGGGTCATGGTTAAAATTCATCAAAGGAGCATCTATAGTATCTAACTCTAAAACAGATTAAAAATGGCATGCCCTGAAATAATACCTTAGCTGACTGAGTGTGGAACTTTTTATGGATTTTCCTTACTTTTTTTGTTAGCTGCAACATCATAGTACTTATATATTTTCTATCATTTTTGTTTCACCAAAATAGAGGAAAAAATAATTACTTTAGTAAAAAGCTTGAAAATGTCTTAGCTGAAGACATATCTCCCACACTTATTGACTTAGCTATAGCTAAAAATATCTATGTCAACCATGGCACACAGAGGTATATATAGGAAGGCTGTGATACCCTTTCCTCTTTGATTAACAACTGATGGTTGTACAACATATGATGCATCAGATGCAGTTTTAAATTCTAACAGGGAGTGACACAAGACTCGTATAAAGGCATTATGGCATGCAGAGATATATCTGAATTCACTGCTTTAAAAATAAATGTAGGACTGCATTCCCATACACTTTACATTACTTATACATTGTGATGTAAAGGTTAGATTAAAAGGGAGATAAAGATGTTCTGATATTCAAAAAAATTATATTTGCAAGTAGTTTTAATTTTACGTTCCTTTGAAAACAACTCTTTACATGCTTAATGTTTTGCTTTCTGTGCTAAACCTGAATGTGACTTGCTTCTTAAGTGCATGCACTTGTAATGGATTAATATATGGTAGGGAAGAGACTGGTTTGGTTATGATGTAGTTTCCTTACAGTGCTGTTTATTTTTTGCACAGTAAAATGAAGCTGGTATTAATACCCTTTCAAAATCTTAAGTGATTTAAAATCTGTTAGTTATTTAATTTTAATGGCCACAAACATTTATTTTATTGGCATTATTGTTTCCTAACGCTAACAACGCCTGCCTTTAGTCAGATTCTAGGGGGACACATTACATTCATAGTGAAAAAAGAAATAAACCATAGCTTTTCATTTGAGAATTTTTACATCTTATCTTATTTTTGTGAACAGTTTACTTTTTAATCTTGAGCAGTACAGTCAAGGAATGCGTTATTAATAATACAAAGGCAAAATTTTTGCCTACTTTGTTTGGCTTTGCTATTTTTTGTACTGTAGAAAGCCATATGTAAGTGTGCAGTCTGTGGTTGTGGTAGAAGTATGTATCACTGTGGGGTATGGTATTAAATATTTCGGAAGAGGAACAAAGCTGATAATTGGTAAGTCTTAGAATAAAATTTGCATGTACTTAATTATTTCAGACTTGAAAGGTGCATGTGGGAAACAATATATGAACATTTCACTTCTAGTAAAGACTGCAAAGATTAGCAATGATGCATCGCAATTAAAGATTTTATAGAATATAGCCAAATATTTCATGACATGGTAGAGATATGTCAAAATAATCAAGCAAATAAATAAATAAATGACATAATTTGTCTAATTTACTCAGTATCCCAGGTCTGAGAATTTGGTAATACATAAGCAGTACTGCAGCTTCTTCGTCTGAGCCAAGATAAAAGCGAGATGTCTTGACATCCAGTGTATATAAGGAAATATTTGTTAAACATGTTTCTTATATCTGAATCTATGCCACTGCAAGTGATGATCATCTGATTTGCAGTTTTAGTCCTACAGCATTATTCTGAAGCAAATTTAATGTTCTTGTGTCATTAAAAAAATAAATAAAAAGAATGTTTAATTAAGTAGTTGGAAAGAATAAAATATGTCTCCCTTTTATAGTATTCCTCTAAATGTTTGTTAAAACTCCAATGTAGTATTTCAATAGCAACCTAATCAGTTTAAGTACACAATTGTAACAAACCAGCACACCTGGGATAAAATGCGCTAATACCTTTTTCCTTAGTTACATTTGGAGAAAAACTGACAAATGCTGAGCTCAGTAGTTTATACAGAACACATTGGTCTCCGTATGGTCTTATGATTTTTATACAAGTAATGACAGAAATTACAAGGATGACACATATGTGTATATACTTTATAATACATAAAAAATACTCTACTATATCAGAATACGAAGAACAATATTAGGCCTTTAGAATTGTTTGTCTAGGTATTTATTATTTTACTATTCTTTATAGCATGTCTAGACACAATGTAGTTACCTCTTTAGAAATGTGCACATGTAATAAGTGAATTCAAATTACTGATTATTCTGTTAAAACTATATGATTTTTATATTATTAAAATTTTAGGATATTTGCCATTTTAGCCAGAAACTTAAATCCATCAATGTACCTCATAATCCTATAATCAGTGGAGATGATAAATCTTTGCATGAAAGAAATCTATTATGCAATGGGATGCAGTGTTATTGTTTCTGCCATAGTGGAGTTTATCATCTGAATGGCAGCTGTAATAGGGTGAGTGCTCATTAGAAAACTTTAACTAGTTATCATTGGTGAATATACTTATGGCCTAATTATATACACAGTTCACTAATATCAGCATGATAAAGAATACATGTTCAGAAACAATATGAGCAAGATTGCATGATGCTGTGATTTGTTGGTCAGATGTGATCACTGTCTATTCCCCTAAGAGTACTAAAGAATATTCCACTATTCTATAGGTTTTTGGATCAAGTGAAGAAATATATGTATGATTCTATGTCATAACACTGAAAACTCATTTCACTGAAACTCATCTGGTCGAACCCATTTAACTGAAAACTTATCTCACTGAAAACCTTCTCCACAAGAAATATATCATAAAACATGTTTTTGCAGGACATCTACAGATCTGGGGTAGTATATGCTACTGACCATCAAATTCACGCATGTTGTACTAGACTCACTTCTCTAATAACACCTATGATAAGAAACAACACCATCACATACCTTCTATACACCTCTACACTTTTCTATGAAATGAGTTTTCAGTGTTATGATAGGGACCCATTTACATGTGCATACATATACATATAAATACACACACACACACACGCACACACACACACACACACACACACACATATATATATATATATATATATATATATATATATTTATAGATATACAGATAAATATAGATATATATAGATATAGATATTATTACTGAACTGTAGGAGAAATGCATGAAAAATAATGTGCATAGTGACATAAGTCTCAGGGATAAAACATCGCAATGGATAGCTAAAGTAAGACAGAAAATAAATACAAATAAAAAGGGGCATGTTTTAGCTCACATCATTTTGTCAACAAAATATTTACAATTGGAAAATGTCAGGAGTAATGCATGATTATATCAGCCTTAATCCTGCGTACCAGAGGTTCCTCAGCAAACTTAGAAGACAACAAGCTCTGAATTAGCAAGGAGGGATAATCAAAGTGTTATTGGAATAAAGTTATCACCTTTTCACCAATGTAAAGATAAGATACTTTTGTGAGATGTGGTACACCTAAGAATAATTATGTATAACTGCTGTTATTGCAGTCTTTAATGTAAAAACTGGGAGAAAGACAAGACTCGTGTAAAGAGAGGATGGCATGCACAGATACATCTGAATGGGTCTAGGACACATGCTCGACTAGCATATGTCCAAATCACAAAACATTGAACACACATACTCAAAAGCGCTTAACATCGAAAAGCGCTTCTGTGTATGTGCAGTTCAAAAAAAAAAAATCTATATTTCTGCAGGGGGCTTTGCCCCCCTGCACCCCCCCACACCCCCCTATTTTATTATTCTCACTCCAAGATCACACTACAGTGGGGAAAAGGGAATTTTTCCCTTACCCGCACTGTAGTCCAATCTACAAAACAGGCACACATACATGGAAGCACTTGTCAATGTTAAGCACTTTCGTGTCTGTGTGTTCGATGTTTTGTGATTCAGACATATGCTAGTCGAGCATGTGTCCAGATCCCATCTGAATTTACTGCTGTAAAGAAATAAAGGTAGAACTACTTAAATCATGCACTATACTCCTTACATTACTTACATGTTGTGATGTAAAGGTTAGATCAAAGGGCAGAAAAATATGTTCTTATACTACAAAATGACATTTGCAAGTAGTTATAACTTCAAGTCTCTCTGGAAAAGTCTTCACTTTCTTAATGTTTTGCTTTCTGTGCTAAACCTGAATGTGTTTCTCTTGCTTCCTGAGCACATGCACTTGTAAGGAATTAATGTATACTGGCGAAGATATTCATTTGGTTGTGATGAAGTTTCTTTGCAGGGCTGATTATGTTTGCACTGTAAAATGAAGCTATAAAATTCCTTTTTGGAATCTTAAGTGATTTGAAACATATTAGCTCTTTAATTTTTATAACTACTTGCATTTACTTTATTGTCACTGCTGACAATGCATGCCTTTAGACATATTCTAGGGACACACATTGCATTCATACAGAAAAAAATTAAATCATAGGTTTGCACTTGAAAATTTTTACATCTTATCTTATTTCAGCAAACTATTTCATTTTTAATCATGAGCAGTGTAGTCAAGGAATAGTTTATTAATAATAATACCAAGGCAAACTTTTTTTTTTGCCTACTTTGTTCAGCTTTACAATGTTTGTACTGTAAAAAGCCATATGTAAACATGGGTTCTGTGGTTGTGGTAGAACTATGTATCACTGTGGGGTATGATATTAAATATTTTGGAAGAGGAACAAAGCTGATAATTGGTAAGTCCTAGAATAAAATTTGCACATACTTAATGAATTAGTTCAGACTAGAAATGTGGATGTGGGAAACAATATAAAAAAAAAGTCACTTCTAGTAAAGACCGCCAAAGATTAATATTGATGCATCTCAGTTAAAGATTTTATATAATACAGCAAGCATTTGATGAGATGGTAGAGATGTGGCAAACTAATCAAGGAAATAAATAAATAAGTATGTAAATAAATAAATACCATAATTTGAGTAAATTACACTATATCCCAGGTCTCAGATATCAGCATGATATCTGAAGGGAAGATATTGTGGCTGATGATAATTTTCTGGTGCCTCATAGCCTTTAGGGTGAACAGCTAATTTTGCTGTTCCAAATGTAATGAAATTTTCCCCATTTCTTTTTAGGACATCAGTTGTTTTACTTCCTATACCTTACAAATGTTCATGTTACAGTTGCAAGCAATTTTTCTAAAATGGGCTTAGGTGTCATCATAAGCTAAGACTTCCACTGCAGTTACAGCTTCTGAGGGACATTGTACCTGCTGAGTATTAGATTGAAATTAATTTGTTGGAAGAAAAATAAATCTGTCTCAGCACTAGGGAACGTTTTTATTGTCTGTATTCTAAATATTTCTAATGTTAACAAAAGAGCTCTAGTTTATTGATAAGAGAAACACACATTTTCTCAAACTGACAGAGCAGATACGTTTATTGCTTCTTTCATTTTACAGTTGCATTTATTTGGCTATGTCTTTTACTTCTTGCTATCTTGTTCCATGTTTGAAAGACACGGTCATTCTTATTGTGCAAGCAACAGAAAAGCAAAGTTCTCCAGCTGAATTTCTTGGTATCTATGTCTCAAACACACAATGTACTTGTTACGATCAGAGACCCAGTCGTAATCATGTATACTGTGGATTCATTAGTTGATTTGGTTAATATGACCCTTCTCACATATGACTCCTAAAAACTACAAAGTAGTGGAATTATACTATATATTAGGGGTATCGAACGGTATATAACTCATAGCAAGTTTTTAAGAAAAAAACAAATATATTACTACTCGCTGCTGCAAACATTTGCCCATTTAGCACATTTTGCTAGAGTGCTGTGAACAGCTGCAGGTACTGGTTTGTCAGGAATACAAATGGACATTATTAAATGAACATATCATGTGCATAATTGCCAATACTGTTACAATATATTAAGTTAGGTCTCAAAGGAGAAACATTTAGAGCTAGACTTTATAAGTGAAGTGATTCTTTAAATTGCAGGTAAGTGATGGCATGAAGGGGTCCTTCAGTATCTTCATGTTTATTATAATGAATCATATTTACCCATAAATGTTTGACTGGGGTGCCTTTCTCTGAGGTTCTTATACTCATTCTGTCTAAAGGATCTGTAAATAACTGATAAAATATGCAACTGAAATATACACTTTAAAGTGTGTATTAATATTTCCTGAAAATAAAGTAGTCTGACAGTATATATAAGTAAGGAGTGTTTATGGGATGTTCAGTAAATATTTCCACCCTGCAAAAACTATTTGTTTTATTTAATTCTCTTGTAATGTATATATATATATATATATATATATATATATATATATACCAACATGTTACATTTCGTTGTAATGCTACAAAAGGGTCAATTACATTGGATTGTGTTTTGTTAAAATAAAATGGATCTATGCTATGCTGATGGCATTTTAACTGTTTCAGTGTTGCATATGTATGCCTACTACTAAGTAAAGTCACTCTTATGACTAGAAATGCAAATGGTACAATGAGGGGATAATTTTGAGTACAGAGTTAATATGTAGATGGCAAGAAAAAAAACAGGAATTCATTTGACTAGTGCAATAGCTTAAGGATTAGTAAGTAGGTCAGGTGGGAACACAAAAAGAAATCATTGAGCAATGAGACATGGGACAGAATGTGCTTTACCAAGTTACCCACTCTTTGTGGTACTGAGGGGAACTAGGTGACAAAGAGCTACATTTATAGGTTTATGATAATGGGGGTCATTACTTTTTCTAAAGTTACAGAATTTGTTGTTTGATTTGGGTATGTTGTCCTAGTTGTGCTGGAACAATAAGAAAATTCAATTCCATATTTTTTAGACTTGTTTGATTAAATAGTAGTTTTAAGATATATATATGTATATATATATATATATATATATATATATATATAGATATATATATATATATAGATATATATATATATATATATATATATATATATATATATATATATATATATATTAGTAGATATGTATCAGTGGCTTGGAGAGAAATATATATTGCCAATAGTAGAGGAGATTCTGAGAATAGAAAATGTGTAATGCTCTCATTTAGTTATTTGTTTTTAATTACAGCTACTTCTCAAATAGTTTTATGACATTTCCTGAACTAGAAAACAATTGCATCCAATAAATAAATGTTGACAACATCAGATAAAAGGAATAATAAAAAGTAATCAAATAATTCAGAAGCACAGTAAGGCAGTAATATTTTATAATGAAACTAAAATAGTCAAGTTCTAAAGCTACAGCAGTTTCCTGGGAGAAACGTTATACTGAACTCCTGTAAATCAAAGCAATTAATACGCTGACTGAAACATAGTTTACATTTCTAGAGCTTGAAAACTCCTTACATTTCAATTTCTGCATATCTTTCTAAATTAATTATGAGACTATTTCTTGTGATGAAAGATTGTTGTAACAATATTAGCTCATATAGAACCTACAAAATATTCTAGAAAATAAAGAATAGTACATTTCATTTCAATGAAAGCAAGTTAGACAATATTCACAAACGCATACACATTTTTGTAAGACTGACAACCAGCAACTGTGTTAATCAAATATATTTCCAAGAATTAGTGTTTTCTTTTCCTTATACAGTCTGCTTTGGATATAAACACAATGGTTATTTTTGTACACGTGTTATAAATAAACAAAGTTATTGTACTGGATTATGCCAGTGTGGGTATACTGGTGCATATGTTAAATACTTTGGCAGAGGAACAAAACTCATAGTTACAAGTAAGTTTTTCAGAAATTATTTCCATAGAGCTGTGAGTAGTGAGCAAGTTAGTTAATTTGGTTGTTTCAAAAACTTGTTTTAAGGTTTCCGTTTCACTAAATAGTTGCTGAACTTGTAATAACTGTTTGTCCAAACAAGACAGTCATTTTATTATTATTATTGTTATTATTAACTGGTTTGTCTTTCTCAATGGCCTTAAATCAACTGGTGCCCTAGGCAAAAGGGCTCCACGCCCCCCCCCCTCCATCTCACCACCCGGTGCCCCCATCCTGGTCTACCTACACCAAATAAATACTGGAAAGGTGCCCCTGATAGATCGTTCGTCGCCCTAGGCGGCCGCCTAGTTTTGCCTATGCCTAAGGTCGGCACTTGTGAGTGCCATGGAATTCTGCAAAAAATTACACTCAGTTTAAATAAATAACTGTAATGATTTTTTTTAGAAATGAGGCACTAAGAGGAATGCATATGCAGCTGCACAGAACGTAATTTTGAAACCTTACTCACTCTCCCTTTTTAAACAGTAAACTCCAAAGCACAACACTATGAAGGGAAATGAACACTCCGCTCCACAAAAGGACGTAACTCAGCTTTATTCCAAACCACCGAAAAAAAAAACTGTCATAATCGCTCAACAGAATCATTGCGATTTCGTCTGGTCTTTCCTTAGACTTAATCCCCTCAGATGGAGTAAAGCTGAGTTACGTCCTTTCGTGGAGCGGAGTGTTCGTTTCCCTTGTAGTGCTGTGCTTTGGAGTTTACTGGTTCGTTGTGTTTTTTGGCACTATTTTCTCTTTTTGGTTTTGATTTACTGGTTCCTTTTTAAACACAAGATTCATTACTACATATTTAGTCACGGAACTTGATATGCATTTTTATCTTTGCAAGAGGGAGTTAATTCTAAATTAATGAATGTATTATATGTCATCATAAAAAATATTTTTCCAACTTCTCAAAATTGTAAATGAAAAACAATTTTAAAAACGTGAACAGTAATATACCTTAATTTATCAGACAGTGAAAGCTATCGTGTTAATTAATAGACCCCTAAAAGTACCGCTGACAGCAGACTTTAATGAGATATTTCCGTATCAGCTATTATGGGCTTGAATAATTTTAATATTTGCTTAATGCTTTGTTTAAACAAGGTAAATATCATTATGGAGACAGATCACAGAAATATCACAGGCCTGGAGATCACAAAAAAAGTGATTGTTGGTACATTTTTCACCAGTGAGACCATCCAAAACATGTGCAGTAATATGACTGAATTAGATCACCTCATAAAATAGGTGGCTATCTGAATGTGCCTTGAAGCATTGCAGTGCTACTTTGTAGTAGCACACTGAATAGAAAACCTACCCTTGCTAATGTCCACATCACGCTGTTAGTAGTTCTGCCTCTTTTCTGGTGTATTTTCTTCTGACAGCCTCACCAGTAAGTAGTGTGACTTTGATCATATTTTAGCAACTACTTTGTAATACAGATTTTTACCATGACTTTATAGTACAGATTTTTACCATGCATAACTGCATATAAAACCCACTGGAAACATCATACCATTAATCAGGGGGTTGCTTAGTTTGCATAAATGTCATTTTAAATAGCATAAAACATTGCAAGAATACTTCCATTGCAATCTCCTAAGGACTGCTAATGTTAAGCTGTACAGTGCTTAGCTCCTATTGCTCATCAAATTTGAATGCTTTCAAATACAGCATGATTTATCTTAGCATTTATGAATTTCCTGAAAGGTGTTTAAAAACTTTTGGAAATGAAACAGCAATACATTTGAATGCAGATGACATCTAAAACTATTAGCTTTGCATAATCAAACTAAACACATGGTGTACTCTGTGTAGATAGATAAATATGTATTAATAGGTAGATATAGATATTAATGTGCAGTGACATAAGTCTCAGAGATAAACCTCTGCAATGAATAGCTAAAGTGTAAGACAGAACATAAAAAAGAAAAAAGGGCACATTTTAACTTTCCTCATTTCGTCAACAAAATATTTACAATCTGCAAATGTCAAGAATAATGCACAATTACAACAGCCTTAATTTTGCTAAGAAAAGGTTCTTCAGCAAATGTAGCAAATAACAAGCTCTGATATAGCAACCAGGGATAATGGGGGTGTAATTGGAAATAATGTTACAGGCTTCTCACCAATGTAAAGATAAGGTACTTTTGTGAAATGTAGGACACCTAAATATAATTATGTATAACTGCTGTTATTGCAGTCTTTAACGTAAAAACTGTTAATGCAGATCATCAAGGCAAGTCCCACTCTTTATATTCAGGGATAACAATAAACACTGAAATTTTTACTGAGTTGTAACAGTGTGTGGCTACAAAAAAGTATTTAGCAGTGGAACAGTGCTGATTGTTGGTAAGTTACAAATAAAAAATTCTGTAGCACATCATTACTATTGACATGCAAACATGAGCTAGCTGTACCAATATATTGTGCAAGAGTAAAATTAAAGACATCTGCATAATAAAGCAATGCACATGTAGTACTAGTACTAATATTATTTTTTCAAACAATAGTAATACTTATCTGAGAACAACTCTGTTGTTTTATTTATTTTAAAGTTAACATGTAATATAAAATAGTGTGTTTGTTTCTTGTAAGCAGATTATAAGACATGTTCTTAAACAGCATAAACAATGCCATAAACAATCTATGAAATAAAGACAAGTAGATGAGGCAAGACAGGTGACAAAAGATAGAAATACAGATACAAAAAATTACTTGAGTTATTGTCTGTAAACATTTTTGGCAGAAACAAAATCCGATTTAAATAAAATGATCCTTCACACATATTATATTATATTATATTATATTATATTATATTATATTATATTATATTATACAGCACTTAGGCAAGGCTGTTTTGCATGATTCTAATATTTATAGGAATCAATATACAAATAATTCAGATTGCACATTGTTCTTGATTATTTGTATTTGTAAAAGCCATTGTATCTTCAAAGCCATACTATGCCATGCCAAGCTAAGATAAAGTACAGGTGTAACTAAGGTCAAGATGAGCCGGAAACAAGCCTGATAATGCATCAGGCAAGGACCAACACTAGTGGCCATTGGGAGACATCTTTAAACTTTCATATCTCACTGTCTGCTAGAAACTGTTTAGTGACTCATATACAAATACTGATTCTTATTACACCTAATGTATCTAAATTAATGATTACAGCATGTGTGTATTTATTTGTTATCTTGTTTATTCATTCACTTGTTTTATTACTTAGAACACACTTTATATAATATATTGAGAAGGTACATATAAATAATAAATATATGAGCAGAAAGATGGGATAAGGGTATGTGTAACCTTTAGTTAAATAATGTTAAGTTACTTTAACAATCTTATTACAATATACAGATCTTCAAATAAAAAAAGCACACCATTAAATAATTAAATATCTACTATAACAAACTATGAACATGTTTGCCAGCGTAGCCATACTAAATTTAATTACAATGAAGTATATCAGAATGCTAAAAGTATATATATATATATATATATATATATATATATATATATATATATATATATATATATATATATATATATATATATATATATATATATATATATATATATATATATATATATATATATATATATATATATTATATTTTTTTAACATATTTAAGAGTCTATCAAAAATAAATTCTGTCAAGGAAAACTACAGGATGATTTGTATCAGTAATCTAAAATAAAATTATAGTTTCTGCAAAAGCGACTACACATGTGAATGTTTAAGTATTATACTGAAAAATGTTCAGTAGACAGACAAGAAAATGTAGGTATGATGTATACCACTAGGTGAAAGCAGCATTATCATAGTACTTTTGATGGTGCTCAGCAAACCAGTATCTGCAATTAATCTAATAAAAAATTATCTTTCCAAGCAACATAAAATATATTGTTTTGGCATAAGAATTGTTAGTAACTAAAAGTCAGAATTGAAAGATTATTCTGTAAACTTAAATTGGCTCATAAATATCTTGCCATTCATTAAAGACATTTAGCAGAGTAAAAGAACATATTCTAAATGTATTTGCTAGCAATAAAAAATGATTTACTAATGTGCAAATAACAGAACCCTAATTCAGGAAAACTTAATTATAATGAGGGAACAAAAAGCTTATCTGCATTTGATAAAACTATTTATTAAACTTTATTGCATTATGCATTTTAATAAAATAACCTATATCATTTTAAATCATTTATTCCATGAAATTTAGTTGCACAATTAATGTAGATTGGATAGGTTAATGTCTTCATGTGTGCAGTCTAGTTATGTAGTTCTTTATTCACCTGTATTTTAACTGGCAAATTCTGGATATGAAGTGCCACTTATCTGGAGATGTCCTGAAAAAATGTTTCAAATTTGGAAGTGTGTATGCACATTAAATAAAAAGAAAGCTGAAACATTATACTAATATAAAATGAGTGTAGCTTTTAACCAGCAGTGCATTTAACAAAGGAAAACCAATTCACATATTATTTTCCTTAGTGAAGGAAAAACTGGAGCAGAATTACTGAGAATGAGGTGGTTGGTGCGAAATTAGGAAAAGGAGTGGTCTGCACAGATGGAAGTATAGGTTTAGGAGGAAGAGGAGTTTTTGGAAGTCTGTATACATTCTAATTCAATGCCTTTAGAAGAGAGAAAACATTGCCAGTATTTTAATGAATACAACTTCTTTACAAAGTATGAATCATCAGCTTGTATTAAAATTTACTGATATATATAGTAAAGAATCAAGGTTTCTGAAATTATTTTCACATCAAAGTAAGAAAGTGCACGAATAAAGAATGAGAAGATTTTTGCCTTAAAGGATAGACAACTAATAACTAACATGTACGTCTCAAAATTATTGTAACTCAGGGTAGTCATAAATACCTTCCCCAGTTATGTAGATTTAGGACGAAAAGGAATGTGACTATGAAACAACACACTCAGCAACTAGGGTTAAAAATGGCAGAACTTGAAGGCTATGAGCCTTTTAAACATTCATTTTCTAATGGATGTTGTGACAAATGTGACTGTCTTAGCCAGGGGCAGGCAAATCATGGCAATACAGCTGTAGAGCCAAAAATTGAACACATTTGGCTTGACTTCCCACTGGAGACCATCAGAAGGAAATAGACTGATCAATAATTATGGCCACACTTTTTTTCTGGAAGTATTCATTGTAAGTATAAACAAATGTATTAACTATAATTAATTATAGCTATAGTCAGTACATGTAAAATGTAAACAAGCCTTCATTTATCAGTCTCACATTATTGTTTCTCTGCCTATGACTTCAACATGCAGCTAATGAAACAATGCCTTTTGCTCTAATTTGTTCCACTTCAGACTGAATACTGTCTTCTGAAGTGACTAATACATTTTTGGGTGATAGCAATAGTTATGCATTTTTGAATAAAACAATTGAACATTTCTATTTGTTTCAATATATTTCAACATTTTTCTCTGTTGCATTTATACAGTTGTTATGAACTATTCCTTTTAGGCAATATTTAATAACTTGGGAACATAAACTTTTCCATTCCTGTAAATGTGTCTTTTATTGCACAGCAAGTAATAAAGAGGATGCTTTGGCCTAGACATCTATTACAAAAACTTAAATGTATGCCATATATCACAAATGGGTAATAATTAACATATTATAAGAAGTGCCACAACAGTCAGTGAAAGTCAACACAATAGAAAATAAACTAGAACTCCGTTGCATCCGGTGCATTTTGTGAATTCTGACACCCAGCACAGCGAACGGAGTTGTAGTTTATTTTCTATACTATAGGAAGTGGTGGTAGTGTGGTATTGCAAGTCCATTGCTGATCATACCTTTTCATTATGCTGTCTGGCAATTTGTGCAGAATGTGAAGTCTGTAAGCTGTAGTTCTGGTGGTACAAGGCTTCATTCCCTCAGCCCTCATTTGCTTACTCTCTGGCCTTTAGCAAGTCACTTAACTGCACATTTCCTCCAGGGTTGACCCAAAAAAGTGGCTGTATGTCTAGTCGGCCTACCTGTTTAACAAACGGGCATTATTCTTACTAGCTGAAGATCTCTGCAAGTGGTATCTGCATGCCATTCTGTATCCATCTGGGGTTTTTGCCAGGGCTCTGTTGTCCTAAAAACAATGCCATTAGATGAAATGGATGTTTGTAAAGTGTGTGTGTGTGTATGTGTGTGTGTGTGTGTGTGTGTGCGCACGCGCACACATGTGTTTGTGCACATGTATCCTATGATGCACTGATGTCCCATCCAGAACTGGTTCTGTTCTTACACCTGTTGAGATCAAGGATAGGGTCCAGATCTCTAGTGACCCTTAGTAAAATAAAACAATATCCCAAAAATGAATACACTTAGGAAGTGATGAAGATATGTACTGGAAAATAGACAAATCATATTTTTATTGTATAGTGGAGTATGACAGTTTTGAAAGGTAAAATATTGATTTTCAGTTTACGGATTATAACAATTTTTTTTAATATATGCAAATTTGTGCATGTGAAGAAGTATTGATTTTATTTCTTGCCTTACACGCAGAAACTCTCATAAGTCTTTGCACAAACACACACACACACACACACACACACACACACACACACACACACACACACACACACACACACACTATGGACAAATACTGAACAGTTGCAAATGTACATCAGTAAGTAATTTGATACCCTTCAGCGTATGTAGTTTGGAAATTTCATGTACTAGTTTTAAAAGAAGGGAGATTTTAGTTAAAGTCTGTGTGGTATTTTTCTGCTCCTTACTGAAGTGGCTTTGATACCTTTATTTCTGCATGTACTCCCAAAAATTCAGCAACTACATCAGGACTTGTTGAAGGGTGGGCATGGGGGTGATTTGATGTTTCCTCTGAAGGACACCACACCCTTTTCAGTGCAAGTACCACATTATGCTACCATTCAACTGCTGGTGATTTAAGTGCAAATTCAAACACATTGTAGAATTAGAACCTACAACAATTTGGCCCAGACAGGGATGACATATCAGTTTCAATACCTAACATCTTCCCAGTGATAGTAATCCTTCAGCAGTAAAGGCAATGGTCATGAAAATAGGATAAGTCTCTTGAGGTGTTTTTGCTCACTGTGGGCACTAAAAACCAAAATCTATCTTAAAGAGAATCTGGAAATGAAGACTATGAGAACTCCGTGTTATTTCTATTTCTAAATATCAAATATGCTCTTGGATCTTCCCTTTCATAAGTTTTTATTGCTTAAATCATTTTAAAACATTTTACAGTTAAAATCCATGCATGATTCTGCCTCTTTTAAATTCAGAGCGATCATTAATATGAAATACATTTTGTTTTCAAAATGATAAAGCTAAGCTGTTAAAATTTAAATGAAGCTATAGCACAACACATAAATCATGAGTTAAACAAGCATAAGTCATTTGGTACTGTAACTGGCAAGTGATATTATGAGCATGTAATGTTTCTCAGATTCTGTGTATGTCCTTTCTTTTTCCCTTTTTTGTGATATTTTATTGTACTCTTATATTGCAAGTATACATTTAATGTGATGGAAATAGGGTTAACAATGCAAGAATCTGCAAGTTAATCATATCAGACTGTGTCTAACCAAAGACAGCTGAGTATGTTAGCATGTCTTACTTGCTTGACAAGTTGTGATAAAAGAAGTTGCTGAGACGTGTCTCTTGTAAAAATTAAAAACCTGAAAGATAGCACTACACTTTTCTTGTATATATATATATATATATATATATATATATAGCTATAGATACAGATAGATGTATACCTCTTTCTCACTCTCTGTATATAAATATATGTTTTACATATATGGAACTGAATTTTTTAATTGTACATAAATAGATAAATTAATAGATTAACGACTCCATTTAAATTAGTCAAGTCACCTGAATATTAAAAATAAAAAATAAGAATACATATGGGAAGTGAAATTTAATATTATTTTTAACATTTGGGACTGAGAAATGCAGCACTGCATTTAATTAAAAATATGCAAAGACAAACATAAAATTACAGTGATTTAAAACCTGAAATACAGGTTGTTGGGTTCCCTATTAAATCAGCAAACGCTTAAAATAGTGAACCTTTTTGTTCGAAATGGCGAAATCCAGAATGCATGGAACAACGATTTTTTTCCCAGGGAAAAATCACTGGGATATTTTCAGGACTTTGCCATTTCCTTCACTATGGTGTGATCTTGGAGTTGGTATATTTAAGTAGGGGGGCTGTGGAGGGCGCAGCCCTCCACATCGGGGGATGTGGATGGCAAAGCCTCCCACTTTATTTTGTGTTTGTGTGTTTTTTTTTTTTTTTTTTTATTTAATGGAGCAGTGATTTTTTTTTTTCCTGGGAAAAAAAAAATCACTGTTCTGTGTTTTCGGCATTTTGCCGTTTCGACATTTTAGGGTTGATTATACAGCGTTCGCTATTTTAAGCATACGCTATTATAGTATAGACCCAGGTTTTTATACTTAAGCAAAAAGTTTAAGAAAAGGCCAGAGTGTAATGTGTGGACTCCTGTTTCATCTCTCCAGCATGCAGACTTAGGTGTGGTACACTGCTGCATATTATGGTATACTTCATATAAAGTTATGGAGCCACTGTTAACTTACATGTGAACTGAAGGCACAAGTCCAACACGGTTAAGTAGCAACTCACATAAATACTATCAAGTATTACCAACATATGCCATATTTGCATTTGCAATTTTATGATACAGAAGTTACTTAATTCATTCACATGTTTAAGTCATATTGAACTTCCCTTTGTAGCACAACCTTGTGTGTGAGTGTGTGTGTGTGTGTGTGTGTGTGTGTGTGTGTGTGTGTGTGTGTGTGTGTGCGTGCATGCGTGCGTGTGTGTTATTTATTTATTGGCATTTATGGCTCTGTAGTAAGCAAGATATGGATAGTACTACATAATGATTTCAATGTTGTAAAAGGTAACATAAACTTAGAAAACAAGAAAACTGCATACTACATGAAAAAATATTATAAATATGGGCTTTTGATTGGTGCTTACAACTACTAAATATAAATGTACTACAAAAGAGTAGTCCAAAGCTATATGACACAAGTCAACAAAAAAATAAACAGAAAAAAATCAAATCAAATGGGTATATTTACAGGCAGACAACATCAACAGTTGACCAGGGCACACGATACCAAGAACAAAAGGACAGTTACTGTTTTTGATAGGAAATCACTGTTGGGGCAATCTCAAAGTGTGTGCTGGCTGTGATTCCTTTGTTGTGAAAGAGTTTTTCTCGTCTTCATACTTGTATTACTGTGGAGTTGTTATATATGTTTGGGGTGTTACATGAAGATGCAAGGGTGCACCTTGAAAAAATATGCTTGCAATTGGAAGTTTTGCCCTTTTGGTGTGCAGAGCATATGTGTGCCATAAAATATTGCTATGTATTACATTTTCAAATCAAATTCTAAAAAAAAAAAATATATTTATTTTCTGCTTCTTCCACTGGCCTTAAGAAACAATAGAGGATGAGTGTTAAAATGTTCAGGTATCAAAGCTTAATGTAATATATAAATGTATGTATACAAAAAAATGTAAAAAAGGAAAACTAATTGTGCAGGAAAAATTACTCAACATCATCATACAAATTATTAAAATAGACTGTTGCCAAAACGTCTTATGTCAGATAGTTGTCAAAGATCAGCTTGCCTTCTTATTAAAAATAACAAAACAGGACTGAAGCTGGTATTGCCTGTTTAAATCAGTTTATAAACTTGAAATAAATCTCTCTCTCTCTCTCTCTATACATATATATATATATATATATATATACATGGAAGCATGCATATAATCAAATGTTCATCATGTCAGACACTTTTTACACCAGCAGAAGGGATCTCATCATTTATAATGGTGTTAAGTCTGTGCAAGATTGTGAACAGTGGGAATTGTGGAAATTGCCATTTTACCACTGTAAAACAATCTCATAGATGGTACATAAAAGGGCATATTCCACTACCATGGGGACTGTAGATCTTGCACATCTGTTGACCATCTGTATATGTTGAACAAAGGGGGTTGACACTACAGAGGTTGACATAAAGAAAATTTAGTCTGGCTAGGCAGACCAGCAGACTGTGGCAAACAAACAAATTTAATACAGTGCTAAAAAGCACATAAGAAAAAGAAAAACAAACAGACCGGTTTCGGCTTAAATAAAAGCAGCCTTCTTCAGTGCATACATTTGACAAATAGAACATCCCCTTTCTCTTATATAGTCGGCAAATGAGGCTTAATTGATACAATTAATATTTAAAGGTGCTCATTCAGTCTAGGAGAATATAAACCCCCCAGCTTAATAATCTATTTTTTCTCCATATTGTTGAGAGTCTGATGCCAACCAATCGTATTAGATCTGTTACCCCTAATACGATCAATAATGGTAAAATAAAAGGACACATTACTATGTGAAACAGTATGTTTGTAAAGGGCATTAGCAATTCTCTGATGTCTGAGATCACTAAAATGCTCCCCAATCCTGAATTTGACCAGACGTGGAGTCTGGCCAATATAAAACATGAAACAACTACACATAGCCAGGTAGATGACACAATTAGTTTGACAGTTAGCAAAAAAAGAAATGCTATACACTTGACTAGTATTTTTGCTACTAAAGTCTTTGGTCTTGCGAATTCTAGAACAATATACACAATGACCACAGGGAAAACAACCTACCAAATGGTCCCCGACTAGAGTGGATTGAACCTGTGGAACCTGCTGGGTACATCCATGTTTATCGTGCTCAAGATAGACCCCAGGTTCCTACCCTTCCTATAGGAGAAGTAGCATCTATAATTCAAAATGTCAAAAACTTTATTGTCCACCAAGAGAATATTCCAGTGTCATTGCACACTGTTAGTTAGAGCAGCAGTGTTCCTACCATAAGTAGTCACAAAACAAATAGCTGACTCATGCTCCTTGGGCTTAACCTTATATTCTAGAAGGGAATCCCTATGCATGGAGTCCACAGTGTTCTTAGCATGCATTATATGTCCCAACATATAACCCCTATTAAAAAAACAGGAGGTAAGGTCATCCCTATACGCATCATATGAAGCATCCTCAGAACAAATGCGTTTCATTCTCATATATTGAGACTTTGGAATATTCTTACATATGTGTGGAGGATGATAGCTGGAAGCATGGAGAAAGGAATTGTACTCTGGATATTTTCAGTAAACTTCAGAACTTAGAATATTATCCATTCGCCTGGTCACCAATACATCCAATAATGTAATACAGTCCTTACTGTAGTTCACCGTAAATTCTATTCCCCACTTATTTTCATTTAAATAGTTGACAAATTCTTGTAGGTACTCAGAATCCAATCTCCATACCAACCAGCAATCATCCAAATATCTCCTCCATATGTCCATGTCCTCCAAAAATATATTGTGAGAACTATCATAAATAATCTGCTCTTCAATATATGCCATAAATAGATCAGCATATATTGGGGTGAAAGAAGCCCCCATAGCCTTACCCTGAATTTGAAGATAACATGCATCATGATATAGAAATACATTTTTGGTAAGGACATGTTCGGCTAATCCTAATAGTAGTGCACTGAAGCCAGGTAAATATAATCCAAATCTGGAAAGCCAATATTCTAAAGCATCAATACCTGCCCAATGAGAAATATCAGTATAAAGGGCAGTTACATTAAGAGTACAAAGTAACCATCACTGTTCTAACTGTAGTTCAGAAATTATCTGAAGAAATTTGCTTGTGGCCTGTATGTGGGCATGTACCCACTTCAAAATGGATTTAAGGTACTTGGTTAGAAATTGGGACAATAGTTCTGTTACTGAGCCCCTTCCCAATACAATTGGTCTACCAGTGGGATTCCGTGGATCTTTATGTATATTTGGGAGAAAATAGATATATTGGAAAAGGGGGTCTGGTACAGATAGATGATAAAAAGTTTGGTTCGAAATAATACCCTCATCTTTGGCTAAAGTTAAACATTCATCAATCTGTTTCTTAAAGGAAGGGGTCAGATTATGGGGCAAACAAATATAATATCACCCATCCACATTCTTGGATGTATTAGTGACCAAGCAAATGGATAATACTCTAAGTTATGAAGTTTACCATAAATTTCCAGAGTACAATTCCTTTCTCCATGCTTCCAGCTATCATCCTCCACACACATGTAAGACTATTCCAAAGTCTCAATATATGAGAATGAAACGCATTTGTTCTGAGGATGCTTCATATGATGCGTATAGGGATGACCTTACCTCCTGGTTTTTGAAGAGGGGTTATAAGTTGGGACATATACTGCATGCTAAGAACACTGTGGACTCCATGCATAGGGATTCCCTTCTAGAATATAAGGTTAAGCCTCAAGAGCATGAGTCAGCTATTCGTTTTGTGACTACTTATGGTAGGAACACTGCTGCTCTAATTAACAGTGTCCAACGACACTGGAATATTCTCTTGGCAGACAATAAACTTTTTGACATTTTGAATAATAGATGCTACTTTTCCTATAGGAAGGGTGGGAACCTGGGATCTATATAGAGTCTCCATAAACATGGACGTAGCCAGCAGATTCCACAGGTTCAATCCACTCTAGTCGGGAACCATTTGGTAGGTTGTTTTCCCTGTGGTCATTGTGTATATTGTTCTAGAATTCGCAAGGCCAAAGACTTTAGTAGCAAAAATACTATTCAAGTGTATAGCATTTCTTTTTTTGCTAACTGTCAAACTGATTGGGTCATCTACCTGGCTATGTGTAGTTGTCCCTCGTTTTATATTGGCCAGACTTCACGTCTGGTCACATTCAGGACTGGGGAGAATTTTTGTGATATCAGACATCAGAGAATTACTAATGCCCTTTACAAACATACTGTTTCACATAGTAATGTGTCCTTTTATTTTACCATTATTGATTGTATCAGGGATAACAGATCTAATATGATTGGTTGGCATCAGACTCTCAACAATATGGAAAAAAATGGATTATTAAGTTTGGGGGTTTATTTTCTCCTGGACTGAATGAGCACCTTTAAATACTAAGTGTATCAATTAAGCCTAATTTGCTGACTATATAAGAGAAAGGGGATGTTCTATTTGTCAAATGTATGCACTGAAGAAAGCTGCTTTTATTTAAGCTGAAACCGGTCTGTTTGTTGTTCATTTTCTTATGTGCTTTTTAGCACTGTATTAAATTTGTTTGCTTGCCACAGTCTGCTGGCCTGAATTTTGTGAATTGCCTTTACTTGGGACCTTGCAGTTGCCGTACATGCAGGGGTGTTCCTTTTTGCTGTGCTAGGCAACCCAAATATCAGCATTTTGTATTAGTTGTTTGGAAACAAACCCACTACATTAGGAGAGTTTTATACAGTGCAAATTGACCACATTACAAGTGAGCACTGGCAGAAGTACTTATGAGTAACTTCCCAGTTAAGAAACAGAATTTCTAGTCACAATCACATGCACACACACACACACACACACACACACACACACACACACACACACACACACACACACACACACACACACACACACACACATATTTTATTTATTTATTGCTTTTGTTTATTGGGAAAGTCCGACTGGACATGTGCCATTTTCAGCACAGTCCTGGGGAGAGATGCTCCATTTTACAGAATGAGTAGGAGGCAGTTAAACAAGCTTTACATAATAAATGTACATACATAGTAATGAATGTACACACCTAGAATAGTAAGTAAATACTGTGGGAAGAAATAGCCAAGGAATTGTTATGGCTAGGCTTGTATAGGCCCTAGGGCAAATAGCCTAGTACCAACCTATGAACCTATGAACCTATGTAATGATATGACAGTTAAAGAAAACATGACAGTTAAAACAAGAATACAGTAAAATATCAGCTAATATCAAGTTTAGAAGATGGCACAGTGGTGCAGTGGTTAATGTTGTTGCCTCACAGCAAGTGGCTCTTCGATTCGATTCTCAGATGGGGTGCCTTCTGTGCAGTCTGTATGTCCTTTCTGCATTTGTGTGGGTTTCCGCTGGGTGCTCCAATTTCCTCCCACATTACTAAAGACATGCATCTGGAGCATTTCTCCCTGGGGCTCCACTGAAAATTGTCTCATTCCAAGTCGGCTGTTCCCTGTAAACAAATGTTAAATAAAAGATAAATAAATAAAATGTAGTCATTTACAAATGGAATCGGCTGCAAATATATATTGAGCAGGAGACAGTGTAGTAATTATAGGATGAAGATGATTACAAATGATGAAGAAATATTGAGGATGTCCAGGTAAAAGAGTGGTAGAGATAGTAGTGGAGGTGGGTAGATGATAGTCAGATAAAGATTGTGAAGAAGTAGCTGAATTATGGTCAGTTACGAAAAGGAGTGATGACAGTAAGGGAGTGGAGATTATCCAGGAATATCACATGTACAGAGTTGGCAACTGAGTAGAAAATTGTAAATGATTTTATGAAATAAAAAGGTCAAAAAAGGTCATTTAAAAAGACATATGTCTGTTATGCACAAAACATTTCTGACAGTGTCAGGACAATGTTATGTTGTGCTTCATCATTATTTCAGATTTGCTTTGCTGATTTGTTAGCAGTATAGTTTTCCATGGCAGCATCTTATACAATAATACTCTTATAAAATAGTATAACCTTCTGAAGCTGATTTTCTGGAACTGTAAAGATGGTATAGTGAAAGGCCATATACATGCTGGAAGCACACATACTTGTTTTGTCTTGATTTTTACTTGGTTCTAAGCTAGTTAATTTAAAATATTATTTAAAACTGATACTATGAACAGAGAGACAGACAGTGACAATGACAGTAGCAGCTGGTATATAGTTAAATGTGTGTGTGTGTGTGTGTGTGTGTGTGTGTGTGTGTGTTTGTGTGCGCATGTGTGTGTATATGTATATATATATATATATATATATATATATATATAAATATATATATATTTATGTGTGTACACACACACACACACACACACACACACACACACACACACACACACACATATATATAGATAGATAAGATAGATATAGATCGATAGTTACATAGATATAGATACAGATGTAGATATATCTGTGTAACTATGGCTAATCTAAGCAAATCAAATTAGGAGAGGCACACTTTAGAGCAAAATTTGATGGTTCAGAAAAGTAGGGTTGAAGAGTATAATGTAACATTTTGGTAATATATTTAGTTATGAATTTATCGGTGGACTTTCACACAAAGGGTTGTAATTCTTTAACAATTGCTAAAGGTGACTAAGGTTGATGTTATTATTAATAGTATTTTTTTTATTTTTTCACTGGAAATTAAGTATTTTCACTAAACATAAGTTTTTCGCAACTCGTGGACACCGTGTAAAGTGACTTGCCATACATACATGATAAGCAAAAGAAAACTGATGAAACCAAACCCTGGACTACATGATTAATCTCACTATCTCCTCATAGCTTTACCCTCCATGTAGTCTTATGATAAATGCCCCCCCCCCCCAGATATTTTGTAATTCTATTAAAACAAGCAAAAAAAAGTCAGATATTGTTTTTGCTGTGAGCATATATACTAAGTATGACTTACCATGAATGCAAATAAAATAATGTTCTTCACTGATTCTCCTGGAGAATCTTTGATCCAAGACTAAAAGGTTTAGTCAAACACACAAAAAAGAAGAACACTGATATTCAATATGTATACAGAAATACAACTGAAAATTCACTTAGAACTAAAACATCATCTAAAATAAATAAAAACAGCAAACATCCTCCCTAGTATTTTGCATGAGGGCACAATACCACATGATTTCTAGCATATGTAGTTACCTATAAGGCGTAATCACTTTACTAGTAAGTGCATTGTCTTCCCCATATATCTGCCCTTTTCACATTCCGAAGGACATTATGACCAACTCCCATCCTAACTTGTCCCTCAGGACATACAGCTGCACACACACACACACACACACACACACACACACACACACACACACACACACACACACTATTTAAACTATGAACTTATGAACTATAGCCCATTAAAACATAATAGCATATTGGTTAAAGACATTTCTGGCCACATTCCAAAAAAGTATAAAACAAAAAATGAATCAGTCATGACACACTTTGTTAAGTCATTAATATGGCACCATTATGTCAGCACATGAATGATTTTAGTTATTTTACAATATATGTTATTATTTGGGGAGGTGGGGAAGATGGAGCCTAAGCTTAGATGAGACACTGGCTTGACATCCAGCATTGCAGTTTACAGGCTCACAAATGCTGGCATGTGTTTGACCTGAGAGTGAAAAACAAAACAGAGCATAACTTTTAACTACTAGTGATACTAAGGAAAATTTCTGACTTTGCATTACTTTTACATTATTATTATTATTATTATTATTATTATTATTATTATTATTGTTTCTTGTACATCACTGATGATTACAGTCAGTCACTAATGCCAGACATTAGAGACTCAAACTTCTTATTCTTCAGAAAATGCATGTTGATGCAAAACCTGTTGTTCTTTTAACTTTTCAAGTAAATAAGAGTAACATTTAAATGTTGTCACAGATTTGAGGCCTTTGTCCCCTCAACCCCCACCACCATTACCCCGCCCCTTTACTACCCTGTTTTTTTGACTGAGTGCAGAAAAGTTTGTGAGGTACAAACAAACTAAAGGGCTCAGTGAAAACCCTCACAGACACCTGCAGGATATGCAGACAGGGCATCCATCAGAAACAAAGCACTAAAGCAGGTAAGTGATATGAGGTAGCACAGGGCTAACTGCTGCAGCACTGTGCCGCCCACATAAATCCATGTTGGGTAAAAAATGGTGTTAAATGTGTAATATAAGAATGTAATATAATGCTAACAAAAGCAAGGTCATCATCTCAAGTCTAAAGTTTATGTTCTGAAGTGGTTTATTACATAATACCTTCAAAATGTGTATTCTCTTACATTTTAATATTATTTATAACTCACTTTGGTTATATTAGCTGACTTGATGAACATACTTTTAGATACTATATGGGCTATTTGTACAGAATATAACATAATCACAGGCAGTACAGTTGATTCATATTACTTGACGTTTTAAGCACAGTTCCATGAGTATTGCTAGATCTCAGTTCTCTAAGATGTAAGTATGTGCACATTTTTATTTCTAAATGAATAAAATGAAGCTCATTTATAATGGATCAAGTACCTTTTTCATGCACGTTTATAAAGTATTAGTGATTTAGAGAATGAAGAACTTCCTGTCACTATACAGAGAAGAAATGGAATTTGATATGGTAGTCACCAGCAATTACAACCAAAAAAAAAAAAAAAAACAGGTGTTTGGGAATAGTTTTCCCCTGACTGCATATTCAATTTCTTGTTTGTTCACTTATATATTTTGGTATCTGTTTACATGGTAAGCAGGGTGGACTTTGCAAATATTTTTCTGACATTAACTGAACCAGGAAATAATTGTATTCAGTAGATAAACTGTGCCAACAACAGATAAAAAGGAATCATAAAAAGTGATCAAATAATTCAGAAGCACAGTAAGGCAGTGAAGATACCTTATAACAAAAGCTAGAACAGTCAAGTTCTAAAATTAAATCAGTTTCCCATGAGAAAGTTTCTACACATCAAAGCAATTAATAAGTGTAATGAAACAGTTCACTTTTCTAGAGCATGAAAACTCCTTACCTTTCAATTTCTATATAGCTTTCTAAAAGGTTGATTCTGAGACTATTTCCTCTGCTGAAAGATTAATGTTACAGTGTTAAGAACCTGCAAAATAGTCTAGAAAATAAAGAATAGTACATTTATTTTCAGTGAAAACAACTTAGACAATATGTATTAGCAAGAGCATAAACATTTCTGTAAGACCAAATGACCAACAACTGTGTTAATCAAATATATTTTCAAGAACTAGTCTATTTTTTCCTTAGTCTGTCTTGGGTATAAACACAGTAGTTATTTCTATACATGTTTTATAGATAAAGAGTTATTGTACTGGATTATGCCAGTGTGGGTATTCTGGTGCATGGGTTAAATACTTTGGCAGAGGAACAAAACTCATAGTTACAAGTAAGTTTTTCAGTAATTATTTCCATATAGCTGTGAGTAGAAAGCAAGTTAGTTAATTTGGTTGTTTCAAAAACTTAGTTTAAGGTTTCACTAAGCAGTCACTGAACATTTTATAACTACTTCTCTAAACAAGACACTGATTTTATTATTATTGTTATTAAACATATGTGTCAATTCATACTGAGTAACTTTGGCAGATGGGTTAGTGCAGAATCTGTGTAATTCTAATGCTTAAGCAAAACAGTTTAATGTTATATTTAATTTTTCCTTGGTTTGCAGTATCTGGGTAATGTTTGCATTTCTCAAGTGGCATACTGAGTTGTTGTTATTACCAGTTTTTCAATTTGAATACCATGGAGCTCAGAAAAAAATTACAATAAGTTTAAATGAACATAAATAACTGCCATTATTTTTTATAACTGAAGTACTAAGAGACATGTATATTACAAATACAGCTGCACACAACAATAATCTTGAAATCTGAGTCTTTTTAACCTAAGACTCATTACTACATACATAGTGATAAAACTTGATATACATTTTTATCTCTACAAAGGTAAGTTAATTCTAAATTAATGAATCTATTATATGTCTTACCATAAAAAAAAGTTTTTCAAACTTCTCAAAACTGTAAATCAAAATCTTTTCACAAAAACTTGTGAACAGTATATCTTAATTTATCAGACAATGAAGGCTATCGTGTTTAATATCCTTAACAAAAATACTACTGACAGCAGACAGAAATGAAATATTTCCATATCAGCCATTATGAACTTGAATAATTTTAATATTTGTTTAAACACGGTAGTGATATTATGGAGATAGATCACAGAAATATCACACATCTGGATATCAGAAAAAAGTGATTCTTGGTACATTTTTCACCAGTGAGACCACCCCAGGCATATGTAGTAATATGACTGAAATAGATTACCTCATAAAATAGGTGGTGGATTTTCGTCTGGCAGCCTCACCAGTAAGTAGTGTGCCGTTGATCACATTTTGGCAACTACTTTGTAATACAAATTTCTACCATGACTTTGTAAAACAGATTTCTACCATGCATAACTGCATAGAAAACCCATTAGAAAGTTACACTGCTAACCAGGGATTTACTTAGCTTACAAAAATGTCCTTCTGAGTAGTATAAAACATTGCAAGCATACTTTCATTACTGTCTAAGTTCTTCTAATGTTAATTGCTCTGCAGATTTGCATGTTTCCAAATACAACATACAACAAATACAACATGATTTATCTTAGCATTTATGAATTCCCTGAAAGTTGTTTAAAAACCCTTTGAAAATGAAACAGCAATACATATGAATGCAGATGACAACTAAAAGTACCAGCTTTCTATAAGTTTCCTGAAACTAAATATACAGTGCACACTGTACTATATTCATAAAGAAGACCCATTTAAATGCTCTGCTCCAAAAGCCCATGGGTTGTAGTTAATGAAAGATAATGTGAACTGACATGCAGATATTCAACAACTTCTGCTATGACTGTTAAGAGTTTCAGGACTGAAGTGATTCTATTGTGGAACACTAACTTCCCTAAGTCTGACGAAAGGTAAAAAGAAATGTGAAACACAAAAGGGTGAAAGGTGGATTTTAATTGTTTTTTTGTACCATTGCAAATCCAACTGCATCCCTGATCTGGGACGACCCCCCATCAAACCCCAGAATGTCTATATTTATATATATATATATATATATATATATATATATATATATATATATATATATATACACACACACACACACACACACACACATATATATGTATATACTTTCCACATTTGTACCAACTCATAGAAGGGAGAAATATCCCAAAAACAAGTGAATAATTGCAGATGCAGACTGTCAATGATTCATTGTAAAAAACAACATTCCACATTATGTCTTTCATCCTTTTATTTTCCTTGTGCTGCTGATGCTTGAGTAATTTCACCTCAGGCAGCTGTAGGGGAGCTAACAGAAGTGGTGCTGCAACTTCTTCAGCTGAGCTAACATAAAAGAGAGCTGCCATGACATCCTGTGTATATAATGAAATATTTGTTAAAATGTTTCTTACACCTGAATGTATGCCCCTGCAGGTGATAGTAATCTGACTGGCAGTTTCAGTCCTATAGCATTATTCTGAAACAAGTTTAATTTTCTTGTGTCATTAAAAAAAATAAGAAGGACATTTAATTAAGTAATTAGAAAGTATAAAAAAGTAAAAAACACGGTCAGCTTCCTTCTCCGTTACCAACCAAAGTCACAAAATTGGAAGCCAAGAAAGGATTAGGATAAGGAACACTCGTAACTACTTAAATGTCCGTATAAACGCTTTATTAAAACATGCGTTTTCGTCTCTCAATAGACTTCCTCAGATAAAACCATTACAACTTTCTTTCCTTTCTATATAAAATTTAAAATTTCAAGAACCAATCCAGTCCCTCTTTCAATTAACTTGTTGACTGTTCAAAATGATTTTAAAATAAAAGCACAATCTATATACATGTAAATGGGTATATTAAAATATCTAAAAACACAAACTGTTTTAATAAATACTGTTCCCTAGTTCATTATGAAAATAGTGTATTTTCTCTTTTATTTACAAGTTCATTAAATAATGTTTACACATAAAATTGTTGGATGCTGTGTATAAGTGAATGTTTTTGTTTTCTTTCTTGCATAATAGCGCCATCTTGTGGCAAGATGTTTAATGGCTTTTCCTACTTAGCTGTAGCTGCTTTCAGCTTTAATAGGGGTAGTATGGAAATGTATTCATTCAAGCCAGGGAATCTGTTGGCTTCCAAAGCCACTTGCCACCACAGCTCTCTATATCCTATACTCTCTTCCCATGGACCCCCTCTTATATCACTTTTCACCTGGTCCAGAACAAAGAAAGCATAATCATATTCTTTACATGTTGTTGTATGTCTGTACAATGCATTGGTGTCCTTCCCTTTCCTAATATCGTAGGTATGTTCATAGATCCTCTTTTTCAGGGATCTCTCCGTCTTCCCTACGTAATAGGAAGGACACTTTCTGCAGATTACTAAGTACACTACCCCTTTTGACTCACAGTTGAAGTGTCCCTTCGCATGCAACCATGTATCCCTACATTCCAAATGTATTTTCTCACAATTTATGACCATTTCACATTGTTTGCATTTGCCACAACTGTATGTCCCAAGCTTACTTGTATTTGTTCTGTCCCCTAACCATGTATTTATATTTTTCCCTGCTTCTAATATATTTTTTATGTTTAGGGAATTCTTGTAGACCACTTTTGGGTTGGATTCTGCCAAGCCCCTCAAATCTGTAAAGCCCTTAAATCTCCCCCATTCTTGGTTGAACAGTGTTTTCACTTTCTTATTTAGTTCATTGTATTCCAAAACTAATGAGTGTTCATAGTTATCATACTGCTCTTCTGTATTTCCATTTTGCTCGTTGAGAGTCTCCTTTATGCCCATTATGGGTTTGAATCTTCCTTTCCTTCCATTTGTCACCTCTGTTCTAAACTTGCTAATAAATTCCTTCGGGTAGCCTCTGTCTGTGAACATTCTTTCTAAATTTTCACATTCTTTCTCATATTCCTCATCAGATGTTGTCATTCTTGACCCTCTGATGAACTGGCCCTTCACCAAATTTCTTTTGCAGTGTATTGGGTGCTCACTATCAAAATGAAGAAAGGAATTCACATATGTGATCTTTCTGTGTACTTTTGTCTCAAAAGAATTAATTGTTTTTGATATTTCCACATCCAAATAAGCAATCCTATCATAAGAATAGTCATATGTGAATTTAAGGAAGTTAGTTGTATTACTTATATAATTAAAAAATTCATTTAGTTTGTCTATGCTTCCTGTCCAAAATATTATAATATCGTCCAGGAACCTTTTGTATAATTTACAATATTCTATATATTTTGAGGAAAAAATGTATTTGTCCTCCCAGTTAGCCAGGACAAGATTGGCAAAAGTAGGTGCACAGGCTGCTCCCATCGCCACTCCTTTTATTTGTTGAAAGAACTCTCCCTTGTGGACGAAGAAGTTATTCTTTAAAACTAGGTCCATCAGACCTGTGCACGCTACCTTTTCCTCAAATCTCAAATTCTTGTCCCAAAATACTTCTTCCTCAAACATGTACATGCCTTCATCATATGGTATTGAGCCAAATAGATCTACTACATCAACTGTCACAAATAAAATTTCTTTTTCAAATAACTTGGGTTCTAACACTCTTAACAAGTCCCAGGAGTCACGCAGTATGGCATTTTTGTTCTTCCAAATATGTTTGGTTTTGACATCAACAAACTTTGCCAACGCCGTAGTTTTGGATCCCTCTGCTGCCACTATGGGCCTAAAGGGGGGGTCATCACTTCGCTTGTGAATTTTCGGTATACCGAAAATTACTGGTATTCTTGGTTTGTTTGTTTTTAAATAGGACCACATTTTTACATCCAAAACATTTTCCATTTTCATATCTGTTAATGCCATGTCAATCTTCATATATGCTAAATCAATCTCATTACGAGAAACCACTTTATACTTTGTTTCGTCCCTAAGAATGTCATTCGTTTTACCCTCATATTGTGTAGATTCCATTATAACAATTCCTCCGCCTTTGTCAGGCTTCATGACTCTAATCCCTTTGTTATTTTTCAACTCTTCCAGATGTTTCTTTTCAGTTTTTCCTAAATTGTTAACATATCTGACCCTCTTATCCAGTTTTTTGATACCCTCTTCCATGATAATTTCAAAGTTTTTAAGTTGAGCATGTATGGGTAGGTTGAAAATGGACTTATTTTTTAAAAATTCTTTGTTCTTCCGTTGCTTGTATAGTTTTTCTATCTATACCATATTTTTCATTATTGTATAGCAGTTCTAAGTTCATTTTTCTTAGAAACAATTTTATATCCAATATTGTTTGTACCCTGTCCCCTCTCTTTGTTGGTATAAATTTGAACCCTTTTTCCATTAATGAAAAGTGTTCTTTAGTTAGCTGTAAATCACTGAAATTATAAATTGTGAAGGCATTTAAAGTAAACTTGTTACCGTCTTGTTCTATCTTTTTATTATTATTTATTAATTAGAAAGTATAAAAACTATGTCTCCCTTTTATAATATTCTTCTAAATATCAGATGCAATATTCCAAAATCAACCTAATCATTGTAAATACAATTTTATCAAAGCAGCATACTTGGGATGAAATGTATTAATATAAATTATATTTTTTCATAGTTACATTTGCAGAAAAACTGAGAATTGCTAAGTTCAGCATTTTATACAGAACACATTAATCTTCATATGGTCTTATGATTTTTGTACAAGAAATGACAAAATTATGGATGCCGCATATATGTACACAATTTATAATGCAAGAAATTTACTCTACCATGTTAGAATACCAAGAACAATATGAGGCCTTTAGAATTGCTTGTCTTGCAATGTATTATTTTACTATTCTTCATAGCATGTCTACAATAAAGAATTAGAGACAATGTAGTTATTTCTTTAGAAATGGCCATGTAATAAGTGAATTCAAATTATTGATTAGTTTGTGATGAATCTTTGCAAGAAAGAGATATTTTATACAAGCGGATGCAGTGTTATGGTATCTGCCATAGTGGAGATTACCATCTGAATGTCAGCTGTAAATAGGGTGACTGCTCATTAGAAAAGTTTAAATAGTTTATCACTGGTGAATATACTTACAGCCTAATTGTATTGGCAGTTCACTAATAAAGAATACATGCACGTACACAAAAGGAGTGAGAGTACATGATACTGTGTTTTGTTAGTGAGATGTGATCATTTACTGTCTATTCTACTAATAGTAGTGAAGGATATTCCATTGCTCCCTAGCTTTTGGATCAAGTAAAGAAATATACGTATGAGTCTATGTCATAACACTGAAAACCCATTTCAGTAAAAAACAGATGGTTGAACCCATTTCACTGAAAACTCATTTCACTCAAAACCTTCTCCACAAGAAGTATATCCTAAAACATGTTTTTGCAGGACATCTACAGATCTGGGGGGTACTTCATGCTACTGACCATCACGTTTGCACATGTAGTAGTGGATTCATTTCCCTAATAACTCCTATGATAAGAAATGACATCATCACATACTTTCTATATACCTCTACACTCTTCTTGTATGAAATGAGTTTTTAGTGTTAATAATAGGGATGCATATATACATACATACATAAATATATACATATATACATGTATATTGATAGATATAGATGTAGATGCAGATATTATTACTGAACTGTAGAAGAACTTCATGAAAAATAATATGCATAGTGACATATGTCTCAGAGATAAAACTCTGCAATGAATAGCTAAAGTATACGATAGAACATAAACACAAATAAAAAGGGCACATTTTAACTTGCATCATTTTGTCAACAAAATAATTACAATTTGAAAATGGCAAGAATAATGCATGATTATAGCAGGCTTAATTGTGCATAGAAAAGGTTCATCAGTAAAATTAGCAAATAACAGGCTCTGATACAGCAACTATAGATAAACAGAGTCTTACTGGAAATAATGTTGCCGGCTTCTCACCACTGTAAAGATAAGGCACTTTTGTGAATTGTAGGACACCAAAATATAATTATGTATAGCTGCTGTTATTGCAGTCTTTAATGTAAAAACTGTTACTACAGATCATCAAGACAAGCCCCGTTCTTTATACTACGGGCTAAGTATAAACAGTGGCATTTTTACTATGAGCTATAACAGTGTGTGGCTGGGAAAAAGTATTTAGCAGTGGAACAGTGCTGATTGTTGGTAAGTTACAAATAAAACATTCTGTAGCACATCTTTACTATTGACATGCAAACATGAAGTAGCTGTACCAATATATTGTGCAAGAGTAACATTTAAGACATCTGCAAAATAAAGCAATGCACATGTAGTACTAATGTTATTTTTTTCAAACAGTTGTAATATTTATCTGAGAACAGCTCAATTGTTTTTATTTATTTTAAGGTAAATGTTAACATGTAATATAAAATAGCATGTTTGTTTCATGCAAGCAGATTATATAAGATATGCTCTTAAACAAAATAAAAACATGCCAACAATCGAAGTATGAAACGAGAAGTACATGAGGCAAGACAGGTGACAACATACAGAAATACAGATATAAAACAAATTAACTGAGTTAGGGTTTATACATTTTTTTGGCAGAAACATGCTCCGATTCAAATAAAATTATCCCTCCACCATATTATATTATACAACATATGGGCAATGCTGTTCTGAATGATTCTAATATTTATAGGAATCAATATAAAAATAATACAGATTGTGCATTTCTCTTGATTATTTGTACTTGTAAAGCCATTGTACCTTCAAAGCCATTGCCATGCCATGCAGTGCTAAGACACAGTGCAGGTGTAACTAAGGTCTGAGGAGCAGTAAATGTGCCTGATAATGCAGCAGGTAAGGTCCAGCACTAGTGGCCATCAGGAGGCGTCTTTAAACCTTCATATCTCACTGTCAGCTGCAAATCGTTTAGTGAGTTATATAAAATACTGATTCTTTTTACACCTAATGTAGCTAAATTAATTATTGTAGAAGGTATGTATTTAGTTATTTGTTGGTTTGCTTGTTTATTTATTACCTTGTTTTATTATAACACACTTTATATCAAGAAGGTAGATGAAAATAATGAGTAGAAAGATGAAATAAGGGTCTGTGCAACCTTTAGTTAAAAATGTTGTTACTTTAACAATAAACCAACACAGCTGAAACGGAGCAGGAAAAACGGTACTTCAAACGAGGTATATATAGCAAGCCTTTTTTACAAGTAATTGTCTGAAGAAGTCTGTGTCATTAAACCAGACCAAAAGCGCTTTATTTTAACAAACTTTAATAAATTTCCTTACATTTTTGGTCGTTTGAAGTACTGTTTTTCCTGCTCCGTTTCAGCTGTGTTGGTTTACTAGTTTGTGTTTAATTTACTTGTCTTGTTACTTTAACAATGTTTTTACAAGAGAAATTATCAGATAAAATAAGCACACCATTAAATAATTAAATACCTACTGTACCAAATTATGAAAATGTTTTGATGTTTGTCAGCTTAGACATAGTAAATATAATTACACTGCAGTACATCAGAATGCTGCAAGTTTATATTTATATATCTATATATCTATCAAAAATAGATTCTGTCAAGGAAAACTTCAGGGCCACTTGTATCAGTAATCTAAAATAAAATTATAGTTTCTGCAAAAGTGACTACACGTGTGAATGGTTAAGCATTATACTAAAAAATTTTAGTAAACAGACATGAGAAACTGTAGGTATGATGTGTACCACAAGGTGAAAACTGCATTATCATAGTAATTTTGATGGTGCTCAACAAACCAGATTTTTGTACTAAATCTAATAAAATTGATTCCTTCAAGTAACGTAAAATATATTGTTTTGACATAAGAGTTCTTAATAACTGAAAGTAAGAACTGAAAGATTATTCTGTAAACTTAAATTGGCTCATAAGCATCTTGCCATCCATTACAAGACAATTAGCAGCATTAAAGTATACATTTACATTTCAGATGTATTTGCTATTTATAAAAAAATACTTTACTAATGTGCAAACAACAGGACCCTAACAGAGGGCAACTTAATTATACTGAGAATAAATAGCTTATCTGCATTTGATAAAACTTTTTTAATTACTTTTATTGCATTATGCATTTAAATAAAATAACCTATATCATTGTAAATCATTTATTCCATGAAACATAGTTGACAATTAATGTGGATTGGATAGGTTAATGTCTTCATGTGTGCAGTCTATTTTTTAGTTCTTTATACACATGTATTTCAAATGGGAAATTCCAGACAGGAAGTATCATTTATTTGGAGATGTCCTGGAAGAAAAGTTTCACAAGTTGCAAGCGTGTATGTACAAGAAATCTAAAACATTGTACTTGTATAAAATGAGTGCAGCTTTTAACCAACAGTGCATTTAACAAAGGAAAAGCAATTCACAGATTCTTTTCTTTAGTGAAGGAAGAACTGGAGAAGAATTATTGAAAATGAGGTGGTTGGAGAGAAATTAGGAATAGCAGTAGTCTGCATAGATGGAAGTATAGGTTTAGGACGAAGAGGAGAGTGTTTAGGAAATCAGTCAGTATAAATTCTAATTCAATGCATTTAGAAGAGAGAAAATATTGCCAGTATTTGCATGAATGCACCTTCTTTATAGATTATGAATCAACAGCTTATATTAAAATGTACTGATATATGGGAAATAATCCATATCTTTGAAGTAATTTTTATGTCAAAGTAAGAAGGTTCATGAATAAAGAATGAGAAGATTTTTTTCTGAAAGGCTAGAAGAGAACCATTCAACAACTAATAACTAACATGTACGTCTCAAAATTATTATAACTCAAGGAAGCCAGAAATACCTTCCCCAATTATGTAGATTTAGGAGAAAAAGAAATGTGACTATGAAACAGTGCACTCAGCAGCTAGGGTTAAAAATGGCAGAACCTGAAGACTGTGAGCCTTTTAAACAGTCATTTATGATTGGATGATGTGAAACATGTGTGACTGCCTTAACCAGAGGTAGACAACCCATGGCAACACAGTTGAAGACCCAAAAATTAAACACATTTGGCTTGACATCCCACTGGAGCACATCAGAAGGAAATAGCCTGATCGATGATTAGGGCCGGTGTTAGCATTTTTGGGGCCCCCAGCAAATGTCAAGTTGGGGGCCCCCTAGGCACTTCCAGTATAAGTATCATCCTAGCAATGCCATCCATCCTAAGCAACCTTTTATTTCATGCTGCAAACTTTTAGGAGTAGTATCCACAGACAGACCTGCAGCTACAAGCTTTTACATTGCAACAGGTCTATCAAAGGGGCAGTTAGAGTTACTGGCACTTAGATGCAACAGTGATACATTGCAACAAGTCTATGTACAGGTCTGGACTTAAAGTGAAATGATGACTAGACCTACATTTCAACACCCCCCCCACACACACACACACACACCCTCCAGTCCTCTCCTCTGAGTCCTTCTCCTTTTGGGCTCCCCATACCATCCACGTTACCTTTTTCTTCCTTCTCTTACATTTTGCCTTACTCTAAGCTTTTTCAAGAAGCCATAACTTTCTATATGCTCTGAAGTGCATTTTACACAACCTTTTCATCCAATAATAGCTTGAACAGAAATTATGATTAAGGAAAGAAATTCACTGTTGTGGTTCAGCTTTAGTTTTCCTTGCATCCTTCAACACACCTTTCCTGAACAAGACAGCCCAGTAATAACCATTTAGGAAATAACTCAAGTCAGGGCCCAAGAAGCCACAGGTTTACAGATGGTCTGGGATGCATTTTAGAGCATTTTCTCAACATTTTACTCCAATGGTTGCCTAAATAAAAATTATGAAGAAAAAAAGAATTTCAGTCTTATTTTTTTCTTTCAATGCATAATTTGTGCCCAAGGCTTAATTTTCAAAGCTGACAAAATTGTAGCTTACAGTAAACTAACAAGCCAGTAGTTGTGAGAATATTTAAGTCTTATCTTGAAATACTGCCTATCTCCCTAACCCTCTAAAAAAGACAAGTCACTGCCTATGCATCCCTCTGGTGTTAGACTGGGATGAAAGTAGAGATTTAAATTGCCTTTGTCATATATTTCAAGTGACTGATGATATACATATACATAGCATGTTCTTCACCCCAGTGGTCAAAGGTAGCCACATGTATATGTGCCTTGTACGTGATTGTGAGAATGATTTCAGTAATATTCAAATTTGTTGCTCCTAGACAGTACACCTCTCTTACACAAGCTATAGTAACCTTCTTTGTACACCTCTGAGATCTGTGAGAAACAACTGCCCTCAGCTCAAACACAAGCTATAATGACTATGTAAGCACCTCTAAGGTTTGACTGTGATGAAAATTAAAGATGTAATATCCACACAATCTCTAGCCCCACATAACCTGTAGCAGCTTTATGTACACACACACATTTGAGCAGGGCTGGTTTTAGAATGGGTGTGGTTGTAAACAGAGGCTATTATTAGCTTTATCCTAAAAGGGTCATATCTCAGCACCATTCAGGTTAAACAGCGTATTCAGAAAATTGATACATTTTTTTCCAACAAGCAACAGCTTTGGTGGGGGCCCCCACAGAGTCAAGGATGATAAAGGAAGTTCCCATTATCCATTTAGACAGTCTGGTGAATGAGGGCAACCAAACTCCAAGAATATCTAAGTGTCTGAATGTTCTGTGATATATGTTATGTCTTACTTTCAAAATATAATTACTTGTTAGGTACATTTTTTACTGATACACAGAAGAATAACATCTGTGTCCTGGCATTATTGGGTGCATGCACAGATAAAAATCAGTGATGTTTTTTACACAGACACACACACACACACACACACACACACACACACACACACACACACACACACACACACACATGCATGCATAAGCCACAGCAGTACTAGTTATGTACTTAATTTCAGCAAACAGCAATGCCTTGTGCAACATTGGTACTGCCGCACCAGATTAGTCACTGCTGTTTAGCAGTCGTCAAACAGCAGAAGCGGTAAGATTTATCTCATTGAGGAGTAATGCATAATTGTCACTGTCCCTACTTTCACAGACCTTCCCTGATTTTGTTCATACTTTTGCCTTATCCTTCGTAAAAAGTTTGATTTGCTGGTAAATCATTCAGGATTACAAACAGTCAATTAATCCAGACATCTCAGTTTTATACTTATTGTCCAAAATAGATGTTGATGCAAAATTTGTTATTCTAGTAACTTTTTAAGTGAATTAGAGAAATATTTAAACATATTTATGATTCTGAGCATTTATTCTATTATTTTTGGGATTGTACTGAATTCTTAAGCAAAGAAATTGAGTGATAGTATCTGGTGTTCTTCTATT